>NW_028296612.1:4265361-4484712 GCF_055471065.1 Atractosteus spatula
AGAAAGCAGAGTGAGTGTCTCTGTGGCAGGGGACTTTTTTTCCCTCTTGTGTCATTGGGTACAGCTGAGCAAGTAAGAATTCCACTAGGGTTGTGGTAGATGGCACAAAAAAAAAACCTGGACTCTTGAACCTCCTCTCCTGCCCACACTGCCATCTGCTGGAGCACAGCTGTTACTGCACCTCAGCTCCCCCACTCGGGTAACTTCTGCATGAGAGAAGTGCTGCAGCCCTTTAGACATGAATTAGTAACTGAGGAGTCTTCAATCTGAAACAGGTAGGATGGCATACTGACAGAAGACACAGCAGCCTCTGCCCTCAGGAAACCCCCAGACTCACCTCCTTACCCCTGGCTCAGTGCGGGTCCTGGCCCAGGGGTTTCACCTCTTTACTCTTGAGCACTGAGGAACTCCAGCTCTCCCCCTGTCTCTCATGAGCACAGGCAGCAGCTGGATTAATATCCTCACTCACCTCGACTTACTGACCCGAGGCCCAGGGCAGGCAGCTCTCTTGGCCTTCAGCTACAGGGGGAGCATGTTTGTGCACAACTCAGGATGACAGAGGCTACATTTCCCAAACCAGACCTACCTCCTGTGAAGCCCACAAACGCCAAGCACAGCCCAGGAGTAGAGCAGGACTACAGCCACTGATGCACGCACACGCGCACACACACACACACACACACACGTGTACAATAACCTCCCCTCAGCTTACCTCTGTTAATTCAGGATACGGCAGTTCTGAACTTGAGGGCGAGGTTCAGCCCAGTCTAACAGAACACAAGACAGTTCAGCACCAACTTGGGTCCATCTTTAAGAACTTGAGCTCACTAGAGGAAGAAGATCAACCCCCAACTTCGTCCATGATGGCACCATACTGGTGTGTGTGGTCACAGGGGGAGGTTACACCAACACTAGTAAGAGCTCAGGACACAGGTCAACCATTTTTAAAAGAGAACAGGGCAGAGGCAGGAATGTTACAATACAGTACAGGTGAGAGTCCACCTGCAGATACACAACAGTGAGCTGAATAGGACAGAGGAGCTGTTGGGCTTCTGGGTCAAGTACTACAGTCCACAACTTCCACTCTTAAAGCACAATAGAGATAACAGTGCACATGATAGACAAGGCTAAAGGTTACAGTAGTGTATTAGTAACACTTTGTATTAACTATGAGTATTACATTAGATTACTAGAGAGAGGGCGCAGGGTTCATACACAGTACAAGAGTCCACATTGACCAGTAGAGAGGTCAGGTTGTTATTGTGTAGTATAGTTCACATGGCAGTCTATTACAACACAATACAGGTGACAAGTTAGGGTATTGCACTAGCTTACTGGTGAGTTTGGCACACTGCTCTACTTACACCATCATACAACAGAGCTGACTCTTACATCACTCAAGTAACAGTTCACATCCCCATACAGTACAGAGGTCTGGGTATTACAAGACAAGTAACATTTAACATAACACCACAGTACCCAGGGCTGCGGATCACACGAGAGTACAGGTAACAGTTTGGTACACTGAACAGGTTATTACAGTATAGTACAGTACACATGGCTGGTATTACAGCACCATACAGGTGACAGTTGACATTACAATACAAGAGAGATCAGGATCTCACACTAGATTACAGGTGATAGTTTGGCCTACTGCTCTTATTACACTATTGTACAACACAGAGGGCATTACAACAGTACAAGTGACAGTTCACATCACCGTACACTACAGGTCTAGGTATTACTACAATATAGGTAACAATTAACATGAGAGTACAGCACACAGGACTGAGTATTACACTAGAGCACAGGGGACAGTTTGACACACCGGTATGTTTATTACACTGTCATACAGCAGACAGAGCTGGGTCCTACAACAATACAAGTGACCATTCACATCCCCCTACACCACACAGGGCTGAGTAATACAACAATCTAGGAAACATTTAACATGACAACAGCATACAGATGTCTGACTATTAGCACAGGTGAGTGGTACACTGAACTGGTTATTACATTATAGGACAGTACACATGGCTGGGTATTACAACACCATACAGTTGACATCACAGTACAGTAGACAAGTCAGGGAATTACAATAGATTACAGGTGATAGTTTGGTACACGAGGGGGTTATTACATTGTAAATCCGTACACATGGCAGGATATTACAAAACACTACAGGTGACAACAGTACAGTAGACAAGTCAGGGTATGACACTAGATTACAGGTGACAGTTCCAGACTAAAGTCTGAATGTTACAGTGAACTACAGGAGAGAGGAAGACTGTTACAACAGTGTACAATCACAGTTCAGTACAGCAGTCCATGGATTACAGCACAGTACAGTACACAGGGCTGAGTATTACAGAATACAGGTGAGAGTTCAACACACTCGGCTCAGTCTTACAACAGTACAGGACACAGGGCTGAGCATTGGCATAATACAGTTTATCACACAGATTTGAGTATTTAAACACTGCAGGTGAGGGTTCAACAAACAGCTGTGTCACTGAGAATTAACATCCAGTACAAGGGAGAGTTCAACACACAGGGTGAAGTAGTTTAGTACAGTCCAGGTAAGAGGGGAGCACACATTTGAGTAATTATAATTATAATCAAGTGAGAGTAAAGCACACAGGTGTGTCATTGAGTACTGAAACCGAGTGAAGGTGAGTGTAGCACACAGACTCAACTATTAAAGTAACTTACAGATGAAGGTTCAGGCTACAGCCATGTCTCTGTGGATTACAGCTCAGCTACAAGTGAGAGTCCAGCCACACTATTAGAGTCCAGTCCACCTGTTTAAAAAGAAAAGATGAGAGTTCAGCACCCTGCCGTGAGTATTATAAAGATCACTGCAGGTCAAAAGGTCAGCCTACTGGTTTAACACGGAGGATTCAAGTCATGTTTGTCATTATACTCGCATACAGGTATAAGGGATAACAAAATGCTATTTAGCTAGCTCTTGGATGATAAGCAGTACAAAAAAAATAAACAATACAATTGTATATTAAAAGAAAGACAACAAGCAGTGAGCAAAAAGATACAACAGAACGAAATAAAAGGATAGAAATGATGGTGAGGGAGCTTTTTGACATGGAAGATGTGTTTGGGTTTGTGGTAAGAGAAGGTGAGGCTCAGCTCCTAGCTGAGAGGAGAGTGAGAGAGGCTGGGAGTTCAGTAGTTCGATAGTTTTTACCCCCGCCCTGTCTCCCAGTCTGGTAGTCCAGGCCCGAATACTCGGTACCGTTGTCCAGATGGTAGAGGGTCATAGAGGCTGTAGCTGGGGTGTGTGGGGTCTTTGATGATGCCTAAAGCTTTCCTCAAGCCCCGTCTGTCAAAAGTGTCCAGTAGAGTAGGGAGGGCAACCCCAGTGATGAACTGGGCAGTTTTCACCATTGAAGGCCAGTACACAACTCTGAGCAGAGCAAAATAGTACCAGTCTGCTGTGAGTCCACATCTCTATTACAACACAGTACAGGTTACAGTTCATCACACAGGGCTGAGTATCCCAATAGGACAGCTGCCAGTTTAGCATAAACATCTGGGTATTACAACACTGCAGGTGAAGGTTCAACAGACAGTTGTGTCAGTGAGTATTAAATTTCAATACAAGCAAGGGATCAGCACACTGCTTGAAGTAGTTTAGTACAGTCCAAGTGAGAGCTGAACACAGATTTGAGTATTAAAGCACAGAAAAGGCTAGAATTTAGTGTACTGGTTTGAGTATTATCACTCATTACAGACGACAATGAAGCACAGTTTTGTATTAAAGCTCACTGCAGACGAGAGTTCAGAACACAGGTTTCAGTATTAAAACAGAAAAAAGTACCAGTTATTTTTAGTAGTGTCCAGGTGAGAGCTGACCACACAGATTTGAGTATTAAAACATTAAATTAAAAACGGTGAAAGCAAATTATACAGACGTGTCATTAAGTATTAAACCCCAGTAAAGGCAAGAGTGTAGCACACAGATTCGAGTATTAGAGAAAACGGCAGGTGAAAGTTCACCATACTGGTGTCACTGAGTATTGAAGCGCAGTACAATCTTGAGTTCACTACAAGGTTCAGCATAGAGGCATGTCAGTGAATATTGAAGTTCAGTACAAGTCTGAGCATTACAACACAGTACAGTTCAGCACACAGGGCTGGGTACTCTAATAGTACAGTTGACAGCTCAGCACACAGACTTGAGTACTCAAGTACACTGCAGGTGAAGGTTCGACAAACTGGTGCATCACTGAGTATTCCAGTTCAGTACAAGGGAGAGTTCAGCACCCTGGTTTAAGTAGTTTAGTACAGTCCAGGTGAGGGTTTACTCACCAGATTTGAGCATTAAAAAAAGCTATAAGAAGGCGAGATTGAAGCACACAGGTGTGTCAGTAAGTATTAACTCTCACAGGGTAGCACACAGATTTGAGTATTGAAGTACACTACAGATGAAGGTTCAGCATACACGTCGCTGAATATTAAAGCTCACTCACAAGTTAGGGATCAGCACAGTGGTTTAATAAGTATTTTAGTGGAGTCCAGGTGAGAGCCGAGCGCAGAGGTTTGAGTATTAAAAGCACAGTAAAGGTGAGTTTTGCACACAGGTGTACCACACTGGTTTAAGTATGATAGTCCAGCCCACATGAGGGGTCAGTACACACTTGAGTATGAAAGCACAGTAAAGGTGAGTTCAGCACTCGTGTGTCAATGTGAGAATTAAATTAAGTACAAGTTCAGCACCCTGGTTTCAGTATTACAGCACAGTCCACAGGATAGCTCAGCACACAGGTCTGTCATTGAGAATTAAAGCTCAGGACAGGAGAGAGTTACTTATACAAGTGTGAGGATTACCAGTATTAATGCTCAGTGGAGATGCGAGTACATACACAGGTTTGGGTGTTCAAGAATTATATAGGAAAGACTTCAGCACCCTGGTCTATATCATTGAGTAACAAAGCTCAGTACGTTGAAAGTTCAACACACAGACGTGTCAGTGTATTAAGGTACAATACTCTTGAGAATTGAGTACACCATTGTCAGCACTCCACTCCCTACAGTTCAGCCACTGATAACCATGATCAGAACAGTCCATCTGAGCAAAGTACCTCACTCTGGGGTACAGGACTGTGTCCCCTCTGGAATCAAACCTGCAATCCACAGTCAAAAAGCCCTGTTTAATACTGCAGAAGTGTAGTGTTTTACAGAGCACAAGCAGCTGGACTGAGAGAAAGACACACAGCTCAAGAGACGTCACAGAGACCAACAAGGAGGAAGAAAAAGACAGGAAAGAGCTTCTCACCTCCACGCCAACTCCCAACCATACCTGTCTTCCCACTGGACAACCTGGAAAAATAAGGAAAATACAGTCCGATGTCAAACCCAACACCTCATCCATACCCATCTTCCCACTGTCAGCCACTGGACTTTCTGGGAAAACTACAGAAATGATCACAGGACAGAGTATCAACCTCCATCCACACTGGTCCTCCCTCTGTCTGCCCCTGCATTGGAGTCCATCTTGACCTTTGACCCCTGACACTTTGGTGTCAGAACTCGGAGAGCAGGAGACCATCAACCCCCATTCTGTCTTCCTCATCCACACTGGTCTTCCCACTGTCACCCAGTCTACCACTGTCAGCCTCTGGACATTCTGGCAAAACTAGAGAAATGAACACAGGACTGAGCATCAACCTCCATCCACACTGGTGTTCCCACTGACTTCTCTGGACACCATGGAAAAGTAGGGAAAAAACACAGGAGACAGCACCCAACCCCCACTCCATCTTCACATCCATACCCCTCTCTCCACTGTCTTCCTCAGAAGATCCTGGAAAATTAAGGAACAAGAACACAGGAGAGGGTTCAATCTTCATGTATACCTGTCCTCCCACTGTCAGCCTTGACAATTTAGGAAAATACAGTCCAATGAGTCCAGTGTCAACCCCAACACCTCTTTCATACCCATCTTCCCACTGGAAGCCTCTGGACTACAGAAATTAGGGAAAAGAGACTAGAGTGAACTTCCAACCTCCATTCCAACTCCTCATCCATACCCGTCTTCCCACTGTCCGCCACTGGACATTCTGGAAAACTACAGAAATGAACAAGACTGAGCGTCAACCTCCATCCACACTAGTCTTGCCTCTGGCTGTTTCCTGGACATCCTAGATGGCATCTGAACTCCAATCCATCTTCCCACCTATAAATCCATCTTCCCACTGTCAATTATTTTGGACATCCTGGAAAATTAGGGAAAAGATTACAGGAGAGGGTAACCAACCTCTATCCCAACTCCCAGCCATACCCGTCTTCCCATTAGCAGCCTCAAGACATTCTGGAAAACTACAGCAATGAACACAGGACAGAGCATCAACCTTCATCCACACTGGTCTTCACTGTCTTCCTCAGAACATCCTGGAAAATTAGGGAACAAGAATACAGAAGAGGGTTCAATCTTCATCCATACCCGTCTTACCACTGGCAGCCTCTGGCCAATTCAGGAAAATACAGTCCAATGTCAACCCCAACACCTCATCCATACCCATCTTCCCACTGGCAGCCTCTGGACACTGGAAGATTAGGGAAAAGAGGAGTGAGCATCCAACCTCCATTCCAACTCCCCTTCCATACTCGTCTTCCCACTGTCAATTTTAAGGACATCCTAGAAAATAAGGGAAAAGACTACAGGAGAGAGCATCTAACCTCTATCCCAACTTCCAGCCATACCCATCTTCCCACTGGCAGCCTCTGGACATCCTAGAAAACAAGGGAAAATACAGGAGAGGGTTTACATTTTCTGGACATCCTAGAAAAGTAGGAAAGATTAAAGGAGAGAGCATCCAATCTCTATCCCAACCATACCAGTCTTCCCACTGGCAGCCTCTGGACATCTTGGAAAATTAGGGAAGAGACGGGAGAGAACATCAACCTCCATTCCAACTCCTCCTCCATACCCATCTTCCCAGTGTCAATTTTATGGACATCCTAGAAAATCAGGGAAACGATTACAGGAGAGAACATCCAACCTCTATCCCAGCCATACTTGTCTCTCCACTGTCTGCCCCTGGACATCCTGGAAAGTTAAGGAAAAGAAAACAGGAGAGGGTTTAATCTTCATACAGCCCGTCGTCTTCCCACTGTCTGCCACTGGACAGCCCATCTTCCCATTGGACATTCTGGAAGACTACAGAAATTAACACCAGGACAGAGCATCAACCTCCATCCCAACACTCAATCCACAGTGGTCTTCCCACTGGCTGGGAAAAAAAATTGGATTCCCACCTCCATTCCGAATCCCCTTCCACTCCATCTTCCCACTGTCAATTCTTTTGGACATCCAGGAAAATTAAGGAAAAGAAACACAGGAGAGGGTAACCAGCCTCTATCCCAACTCCCAGCCATACCTGTCTTCCCACTGGCAGCCTCTGGACAGCCTTGAAAATTAGGGAAGAGAAAACAGGAGAGGGTTTAATCCTCATACATACAGGTCTTCCCAGTGTCAGCCGCCAGACTTACTGGAATATGGCAAAGGGAAAAGAGCCAGGAGAGAGCATCCCACCTCCATCCCAGGACACGCTGCTGTAGGCTGCACAGCTGTGACAACTGGTTCGTGTGTCTGAGGGCAGCAGTCTGGCTCTGCAGTCTCTCTGTGCCTAGTCATCTGTCTTCAGCCCAGCGTTCACCTGTCACTCAAGATGGAGAGAAAACCTGACCTTAACTATTACAGCTGTACAATAACTACACAACATCACTCAGCACAGAGGAGCTGTGTGGATTCTTTCACAACTAACAGAGCAGAGTCATGTCTGAGCTCTCTGTGCCAGTCCTGATGGTGGTGTCATACATATTACATACAGGTGACAAGAGTACTGCTTCTATCACCAGCGTTTCTGCTGAAAATAACAGTAGAACTGTTTCTCTTACTAGTGTCCTCTTGGAAAAAAAAACAGCAACACTGCTTCTATTACAAGTACTGCTACTGAAAACAATAATACTGCTTCCGATAATAGTGCTGCTAATAGTAAAAATATTAGTTGACTTATTTTAATTCAAGAATAACTACTTCACCAGGCTCCAATATCAATGCTAGTAACTTCATAAGTTAGTGCAGGTTCTCCTCTCTCACTAGTAGGGTTGTGTGTTCATGCCCTGAGTGTGACACAGGAGTGACAGGACTAACCTGACCTTGTGCTCGTGCTGGAGGCTGGTGTTGGACTCGGGTTCGAGAGTGTAGTGTCAACAGCACACTGACCAGGTTCTTGTGGGCGAGAGACAGCAGGAGGTCAGGACACAGCCCTGAGGGTCACCCCCTGGAGCCCCACTAGGAGGAGCTAGTCTCTAAGGAGCAGCCTGATTCAGGGTCACCTGCAGCTCTTCGTCATCATGGTCATCCTCACAGGCTCCAGCAGGCAGGAGATCAGGACAACCTGGATGTCTCCCCAAGACGACTCCTGCTCTGTCCCCTCAGTCTGTGGATCCCAGATTGGTCCGATCAGCACCGATCATGCAGGACCAGCGTCACCTGCGAGGGACAGCCAGTGAAGGACTCACCTGGTCTGCACTCACCTGCCTGGCACCTCGTGCCCTTCAGTGCTGATGGGGTACCCTGGCCCCTCCTGTACTGACCAGTCAAGAACATCCTCTTGTCCTCTACCTGCAGGTCTGGGGGTGCCCTCTCCAGCCTGGTACAGTGTTGCCCCACTTCACCCCTGGCTGCCTGATCCTGTTTCCCCAACACGGGGCGCAGCTCCCACATTCCCAGTCCCTCCCCACCTGTCCCACAGCCTCCCTGCAGGGTCAGGTTCCTCCTGCAGGAGCTGTGTCTGGTGGGAATAAACATGCCTGAAGGCAGCCTGTGCTCCACCGAGTCCCGACTGCTCCGGTCCAGAGCTGCTGTTCTGGAGACCCGTCCTGGAGAAACACAGGTGTGTTGTCCACAGGCTCTCTCTCCCCTTCCTCACCTCATTCAGGTGACACCCCCCACCTTCATTAATTTGACACCCTTGGGTCTCCAGGCGCTGGGCTCCTCCCCGAGTCGAGGTCCAGGAGGAGTTTCTTCCTGTTGGCTTCTCCCAGATCTTCCAGACTCCTCAGGCCTGAGCCGGGCTGGGAGGAGGGAACCTTCCCTGAGATCCTGGAGCCCGATGTCCAGATGAGACGACCGGAGAGATGGAGCCGATGGGGGAGGATGAGGGCGTCAGGGCTCCTGGTGTCCGACTGGGAGAGAGCTCCGGTGTTGGGGCGTCTGTCCTTCCTCTTGACTTTTCCTCTATCAGGATCCCACAGATTCCGGTTGAGCGTGTTCAGTGTCACACAGGAATGTTCTTTGGCTTCAGCTGTCTGGTACCCCACTCCTCCAGCTCTCACCTGGCTGGTACCCCACTCCTCTCACCATTACAGTGAGCACAGAGAGACCCACTGGTTTAGTGACTCACCAATCCAGTGAATACCCAGCACAGTGACTATAATACAATTATTAATGAAATAGACTGACTATTTGTGTGCAGACATTTATTACAGTGAACACTCAGTACAAACCACAGTGAACACAAGGTATAGTGAATGAATCATTATGTATTACAGTGACAGGCCACTACAGTAAATCTGTTACAGTGATTACTTAGTATAGTGACTACCAATCCCAGTGACACTACCCCCACTCCCCTCACCATCCCAGTGAATACCCAGAACAGTGACTATGTAGTACAATAATCATTCACAAAACAGAGTGACCGTTTTTGTGTGCAGCTATTTCTGTGAACACCCAGCAGAGTGAAGAGACAATTATTCCTAAAAGACAGTGACTGGTTTAGTGTCCAACCATTACAGTGACCATTTAATAAAATAAATAAGCAAAGACACGAACAATCGTAGTGACTTACCATTTCAGGGAATATCTTGTAAACCATTACTGAGAATTTCCAACACAGAAAGTTATCTGTGACAGTGAATACCCAGTACAGGGCCTATCAGTCACAGAGAATAATCATTACAGTGCTCATCTGTTACACTGAATACTCAGTACCAACCACAGTGAATACAAAGTATAGTGATTAAGTAATTATCCATTACAACAAATACCAATCACACTGACAGGCCAGTACAGTGAATACCTGTTAGGGATTACTTAGTACTGTGACTACCAATCCCAGTGACTAACCAGTACAGTGAATAAAAGAGTCAATATTCGGGACAAAAACTGGGCTGTGACTAAACATTGCAATGACTAAGCAGTAAACTCACTATGCAACACAAAAATATTCAGGAAAGAGACTGACTGGTTTAGTGATCTACCATCCCAGTGCATTCCCAGCATGGGAAATAGGCCAATGAACTAATTATTCAGGAAACAGACTGGAGAGACTGTCTGGTTTAGTGGTTAACAAGTACAGAGAATATCCAAGAAAAGGAGTCCTCATTAATTCTGTCAGGTTTTCAGTTGTTTTGGTACAAAGCGGTCCCTTCATTAAGCGACTCCTGCAGACTTCCGCTGATCTGGTCTGAACGTCCGTCTGTGTTTTCCAGGGAATCTTGTGGGCTTGTGAGGAGGATCGGAGATGAACGACAATAACAAAAAGCTTTATTTACGTATTCATACTTGGTCAGATATTAGGATTAACATCATATGGTCAAAATCGTCATTTCTACACTGTCAAAGCTCAAATCTACGTCCAGAATAAACCGGACACTGAAGTAGTTCTCAGCCCTGTCTAACTGCATATTTGACAAATCTTTCACTTAAACTGAAACAAGACAGACGTCATTAACACTGTCGGTGACAAGACCTGCTTCCACTGTGCCCCAGAGCTCAAGGGTATCAGACAGTCATCACTTCCACATCCAAACTCACAACCTTCTTCTTTGAAATACAGGTCAGGTGTGTCCCTGCACCGTGTGTCTCTAGACCGTATAAACATGTCAGGTGCGTCTCTAGACCATGTGCCTCTAGACTGTATAAACACAGGTCAGGTGTTCTCTAGACCATGTGCCTCTGGACTGTATACATACAGGACAGGTGTCTCACTCACCTCTCTCTCCTGCTCCGTGACCGAGCCAGTGGAGACACATGCAGAAGGAGAGCAGAGAACAGGGTGAAGATCAGACTCACTCGTGCTGCGATCTCCTGTCAGGCTGGGCAGGGCTCAGGGTTCAAGTCAGGGGTAGGCTCTTCCTTTCCTGTAAAACACAAGTAGGAAGATCAGACAGCCTGCAGCACCAGTCAAGTCCCTTCCTGTGGTCAGAGGGGTCATTCTGCTGCTGTATAGGGTTTTTATAAGCCATTACCCCCACAGACAGGGTCTGCTTTCTCAAGCAGGTGGTCTTGTCTCGGAGTCTGAGGTCACAGGGCAGGGTGACTGTGTCCCCGAGTCCGACTGCTCTGAGCTCGGCTCCTCCAGAGACCACAGCCCACACAGCAGCGCCTGCAGAGACAATATAAAGACGACAGAAAATCACATCGCACGACCCCACACATCACCCTGAACCACACACAGTGAACAAACGCCATTCTCTACCTGGCTGATCCAGAACCCCAGCTGTGCCTGGTCAGGACAGAGGTGGGACTGTGCCTCTCGGTCAGCTGATCACCCTGATCTCACGGACTCCATCAGGGATCAGGACTTCCAGACTGTGTCCCTGTATGAGCGAACCTGCGGGACACGTCCAGCATCTCTATTAAGAAACAGGACAGCTCAGAGTTTTAAACCAACACCTGGAGACTCCACTGAGTAACACATGATACTCATTACAAAAAAATCCTTTGAGCAATCTTCCGTAGTGGCCTCAGGTTTAAGAAACAGACAAAGAGTACAGTGTTGCCCGAATAAACAGGCCTGAAGGCAGCCTGTGCTCCACCGAGTCCCGACTGCTCCGGCCCAGAGCTGCTGTTCTGGTGACCCGTCCTGGAGAAACACAGGCGTGCTCTCCACAGGCTCTCTCCCACTTCTTCACATTGTTTCATGGTTCTGATGACAACCCTGGGCTCATCCTGGTCAGCCTGAGTCTTCAGGGGGGTTCAGGTGCTGGGCTCCTCCTCCTGGTCAGCCAGAGTCTTCAGGGGGGTCCAGGCACTGGGCTCCTCCTCCTCCTGGTCAGCATGAGGCTTCAGGAGGGGGGGGGTCCAGGCGCTGGGCTCCTCCCAGAGTCGAGGTCCAGGAGGAGTTTCTTCCTGTTGGCTTCTCCCAGATCTTCCAGACTGCTCCGGATGGGAGGAAGACGCAGCCGGAACACCAGAGCAGGAGGTCAACATCTCAGCTCCAGTTCCCAAGACTGAGGCGGGTTCGCTCCTCTCCTTCATCAACCCCTCAGCCCCTGTTTCAGATAACTCACTACCCCAGTTACTTTACCCAAGGGGCACTCTGGGGTTTCAGTGAGAAGCCAACGAGCTCTGCTCCCCGGACCTGGGGGGACACACCTGCGTCACACTCACCGGGGACAAGGCTGAGAGAATCACACTGCACCTGTGCAGGGCTGGCGGAGCTCTCCTCGAGTAACTAAGAGCTGGGAGTGATACTCACAAGCACAGACAAGATGGCTTCTCCCTTTCGCAGCCTGAAACTGCAGAGTGTGCTGAACCAAACTTCAATGATCTCCAAGCATTGAGCGACTCACAAAAAGCTCAGAAGGGGACATGCAAATTTTACACTTGCATCTCTTGCAAAGTTTTTTAAATAAGTTGTAAATGTGTTAATAGAAATGGTTTAAAACTAAGATGTTTCATATAAACCGTTACAGTACAACATCTCCTAATCTTAGTTCAGGTGGGGAGCTGTGTCAGCATGCTTAGTCTGCAAAGGAACAAGTAATTATTATTCCCTGCTGAGAAGAATACAACATTTCAGCTGTGAAGCCTTCTTCAGGGGATCTCCTCATTTTTAATATTTCCATATACTTTTTTTAGTTAGTAAAATCAGACAATCTCATCTCCCACTTTCTGTGGGTGTGATCTTTATCTAATCAGAACTGAGCCATTAGATAAGAAGATTTATTCAGTTTGTAACAAAGAAGTATAAATATTGACGTTATTGCCATTAACTAGGGGAACAGACACAGGCCTGCAGGGTTGAAGTCAGCTCACAGAACTAATCTCCGCTATATTAAGGCGACTAATCAATGTCTTGCCTCCAAAAGAAAAAACATTTCTCACTTGTCCCAGGAGAGTGGCATTAAACAAAATTATCCAGTGTCTGGAGTCAGTCAGAAAAGCTCCTCATTAAAATCACGGAGCTCTAAACTGGAAACAAAGGTCTTCAACGCACAGAGAATAACAATTATAATTAATAATAAGTGCTTACACTTATATAGCGCTTTTCTGGAAACTGGAAACTTTTCTGGACACTCCACTCAAAGCGCTTTACAGGTAACGGGGATCCCCTCCACCACCACCAATGTGCAGAACACTTACTTAAAAAAAGGATGTTTTATCATGAGCAGCACGCACAGTCACACCCCTGAAACGTGTACTAAACTATTTCAGACGCTTTTTGGAAGCGGACGTGTCGGTGCTGCTCTAGAGAGGCTCGGTCAGCGTGTGTCCGGATACTCACCGCTCACGCCGGGTCAGCCGCCCGTCCGCCGGAAACTCGCCCATTTCAAAGCCCACAGCGAGGTCGAGTGACCCGGTATATCGGCTGAGCATGAGACTCTGGTTATGATCTTCGCCTGTCGTAGAAAAGGGCAGCAGAGAAGAGCCAGAACAAATTCCGCCGCTACCGCAAAACAGCAAACACACCTGCTACATTCCCAACGAAGGAACAACATCCGGCGCTCTTTTATGACGTCAGGAAGCCTAATCGCTAACAAGGGGGGCGGGTCCAGGTGATATTCCTGGGCCTGATTGGACAGATGTGGTTTACGTACCTAAGGCGACGCCAGCGCATGTGATTCTCATTAAAACAATACTGGCTTGTATCTCTTGTAATGGACTTACACTGGCACGTTGTCGTATACACAAAGTGAAACGATCTGGGAAGAGTCCTGTGTTTGAACAGTTCGAAGTAGCTGCAAAGGCGTGTTTACAGACGATTTCGAAATGTAAAAACATGAAAGCTGAGCGGACCTTATCTTTATTTGCTGTTTGAACTTTTTTATAGTGTGTATTTGCATTGTAATATGTACCCCTGACGATGTAACTGATATGTTATATGCGCTCTTGTTTGTACTCTTTTTCCTCTTGTTTTACTAATAAAAAGTTAAAAAAATAAAAATAATAATAAATCGTACTGGCTAACTTGACTTTCCAGTAACCCCGTTTATTAATATAACAATACCATAGCACAACTCTCTCTCTCCAATTCACTCTTTCAATTGAAAAGATGCTTTAGGGTCGTAAAAGAGCTTCAGGATTTCCAAATCAAACATACATGCAGATCAGCGCTGCACAACAGGGGAAAATAAAGCAGTAAATATTGGTAAATTGGTGTGTTGATACAGTGTGTCCAGTAAGAGTCTGTACAGGTGTGTGTGTGTGTCTATACAGTCTGTCCAATAAGAGTCTGTACAGGAGTGTGTGTGTGTCTATACAGTGTGTCCAGTAAGAGTCTGTACAGGAGTGTGTGTGTGTCTATACAGTGTGTCCAATAAGAGTCTGTAAAGGAGTGTACAGTATGTGTCTATACAGTGTGTCCAGTAAGAGTCTGTACAGGAGTGTGTGTGTGTGTCTATACAGTGTGTCCAATAAGAGTCTGTACAGGTGTGTGTGTGTTGATACAGTGTGTCCAGTAAGAGTCTGTACAGGTGTGTGTGTGTGTCTATACAGTGTGTCCAATAAGAGTCTGTACAGGAGTGTGTGTGTCTATACAGTGTGTCCAATAAGAGTCTGTACAGGAGTGTGTGTGTATCTATACAGTGTGTCCAGTAAGAGTCTGTACAGGAGTGTGTGTGTGTCTATTCAGTGTGTCCAATAAGAGTCTGTACAGGAGTGTGTGTCTATACAGTGTGTCCAATAAGAGTCTGTACAGGTGTGTGTGTGTCTATACAGTGTGTCCAGTAAGAGTGTAATATAAACTTAACATTTAATTGTATAAACTTAACATCTGCGCGCAGCCTGGGTGCAGTTTAGTTTGCGCACAGAGCCGGGGGTCACTCGCTCCTGAGCCGGGAGAGTAACGGCGTTGCTCATACTGCTGGTGAAGAGCTCACAAGCCAGAAACCCAATCAAGAAACAAACAAGTTCATAACCGAGAGACGCACAGGACAGAACACAAGCAATCTGTTCAGAGTGGGTCAGAAATCCAAAAGCAAACCACAGCAGGGAACAGAGTGATACAAAGGCTGATCTGAAAACCCCAGGCTCCCAGTGAGACCTCTGAGGTGACACATCACTCACAGGTGGAACAGATCTCCCAGCAGACCGCATAGTCACAGCAATCTGGTGATCGACAGGTGATTCTTCTGTGCTCTGGCAGGAGCGAGTGTGACAGTGAGTGGGAATGAAAGCTGTATAAATACAGGACAGGTGTGACTCTGTACCGCGCGTCTCTAGACTGTATAAATACAGGTCAGGTGTGTCTCTGTACCGTGCGTCTCTAGACTGTATAAATACAGGTCAGGTGTGACTCTGTACTGTGTGTCTCTAGACTGTATAAATACAGGACAGGTGTGTCTCTAGACTGTATAAATACAGGACAGGTGTGTCTCTAGACTGTATAAATACAGGTCAGGTGTGTCTCTGTACCGTGCGTCTCTAGACTGTATAAATACAGGACAGGTGTGTCTCACTTGTTTCTCACTCTTCTTCTGTAACTGATCCAGTCAAGACACATGGAGAAGAAGAGAGCAGAGAACAGGGCAAAGACCAGAGCGAAGCTCAGAGACACTTGTGCTGGGATCTCGTGTCCGGCTGGGCAGGGCTCAGGGTTCGAGTGGGGGGTGAGCTCTTCTTCTTTAGCTGTAATATACAAGTAGGAAGAACAGAAGTTCTTCATGACCGGCAGTGAGCTCATATAACAACAATAACAACAACAACTCTCCTGTCTGGAGAGAAGCCAGGGTATCGGCTTCAACCACAGGGCTGGGCAGCTTGTTCCCCACCCCCACCCCCCTCTGTGTACAGTAGAGCCTCCTGTCCTGACTGGAGGAGCTCACCCAGCTGTGTCTGGAGAGAAGCCAGGGTATCGGCTTCAACCACAGGGCTGGGCAGCTTGTTCCCCACCCCCACCCCTCTCTGTGTAAAGAAGAGCCCTTCATTTTACTTTTCATTGACCTGTGTGTTCATTACGCAAAGTGTCTGTTCCTCCGATCCCACTGTTACCAGTTTTAAACTGGAGCAGGAACGGGCAGCCCTGCTGTTAGGAAAACCAGTTTCCTGTTGCAGTGGTGTTGTTGGGCCAGTAGGTGGCTCTCTACGCCAAGCAACAGCGATGGACTGACGAGCTGGGTTGTCCCGTCAGTAAGAGTGCTCATGACTTGAGAGATTTGTGAGTGGCAGCAGTAGACGCCAGTATCTTGCTTTTATTTTTGAGACAAGTGCCTAAAATATAAATAAATTACAATGTAGAAAACAAGGCAGATGGGACAAATACAGGCAGCCCAGAGTTCACGTGTCATTTGCTAACTCAATTCACAGTACTGTACTCTCAGCTCTTACAGGCGATGCTCTGATTTACTGCAAACTGGTGTGTGTGAGTGTATGAGTGTGTGTGAATGTGTGTGTGCATTTGTGAGTCTGTGTGCGTTGTGCGTATGTGAATGTGCGTGTATGTTCATTTGTGTATGTGTGAGTATATGAGTCTGTGCATTAGTGTGTGCAAGTGTTCGAGTGTGTGTGTGTGTGCACGCGCCTGTGTGTGTTAAGTGTGTGAGTGATTGTATGAGTGTGTGTGAATGTGTGTGTAAGTGTACTGTATAAGTATTGTATGTGGGTTTGTGAGTGGTGTAAGTGTATGAGTGTGTGCGTGTGAATCTGTGTGGGCATTTGTGAGTCTGTGTGCATTGTGCATATGTGAACTTGTGTGTTTGTTCATTTGTGTGTGCGTTTATGAGTGTGTGTGTGTGTGAGTATATGAGTCTGTGCATTAGTGTGTGCGAGTGTATGCGAGTGTGTGTGTGCACTTGCGAGTGTGTGTGTGTGTGGCCTCTATCTGCGTCACCTGCAGGGCTGAGAGAGCTGAGCTACTGCACAGGATACAGGGTGTGGCTTCCTGTCAGTGCAGAAGTACATCACGCAGGGGGTCTGCAAAGCACCCCCATGCGTTTGCGTTTCGGTTTGCTGGCGAATGTAGACAGTCCACACATCAACAGCGTCCAAACTACTGCATTCCCGGTGTGGACAAACATCGCAGAACAATCAGGTGAAGTCTGACTGAATCTCCTGATTCAAGCGATATCTGTGTCCACAGGGCTGGGATCTTTCCTGAACAGCAACATTAAAATGAATAAACACAGTGCAAGAGGAAGACACTGCAGGTGAAATTACAAATTTAATGATGACAAGAAGAAAAGAAGAAGATGTGAAGTTGTGTGACATAAATTAAATACATTTTGAACAACCACTGAACATTCGTTCAACAATTAATGAATAGTCATCCAATTGTTTTCCAATTCCAGGTTGACGAGGAGCCAGAGTCTATCCCAGCAAGCAACAGGCACAAGGCAGGACAGCAGTCCATCACAGGACACACACACACACTCACACACCCTGGATAGGACAGCAGTCCATCACACACACACACAGTCACACACCCTGGACAGGACAGCAGTCCATCACAGGACACACACACACACCCTGGACAGGACAGCAGTCCATCACAGGACACACACACACTCACACACCCTGGACAGGACAGCAGTCCATCACACATACACACAGTCACACACCCTGGACAGGACAGCAGTCCATCACAGGACACACACACACACCCTGGACAGGACAGCAGTCCATCACAGGACACACACACACTCACACACCCTGGACAGGACAGCAGTCCATCACACATACACACACAGTCACACACCCTGGACAGGACAGCAGTCCATCACAGGACACACACACCCTGGACAGGACAGCAGTCCATCACAGGACACACACACACTCACACACCCTGGACAGGACAGCAGTCCATCACACACACACACACAGTCACACACCCTGGACAGGACAGCAGTCCATCACAGGACACACACACACACCCTGGACAGGACAGCAGTCCATCACAGGACACACACACACTCACACACCCTGGACAGGACAGCAGTCCATCACACACACACACACACACAGTCACACACCCTGGACAGGACAGCAGTCCATCACAGGACACACACACACACCCTGGACAGGACAGCAGTCCATCACAGGACACACACACTCACACACCCTGGACAGGACAGCAGTCCATCAGAGGACACACACACACACACACACACACCCTGGACAGGATAACAGTCCATCACAGGACACACACACACTCACGCACCCTGGACAGGACAGCAGTCCATCACAGGACACACACACACTCACACACACACCCTGGACAGGACACCAGTCCATCACACACACACACACCCTGGACAGGACACCAGTCCATCACAGGGGACACACACACACACACACACACCTGGACAGGTCTCTTCTATTCACATCCCCCGAAGCCCCAGCCTCAGAGAGCTTCCTGTGAAACAGCAGGGCGGTCACGCCGCACATCGTCAGCGCGGGCAGGCAGAGAGGCAGGAGGAGAGGGGGAAGAGAAGCGCCGCTTCACCCCGACAGGTTCTGGGCTCGCGATCGGGGGAGACGATCGCTCTGCGCGCTTCCGGACTCTCGGTCCCCGGCCGGCCTCATGATCTCGTACACGTCCTGCTGCCGTCCCTTCCCCTGGGGACACACAGAGGCTGGGCTCAGGTTACAGCCAGACTGGAGACAAACGAGGAAGACGCGGCGTGTCCCATCTTGTGCCTCTGCAGAACATTAATACTGGGATTCTCATAATCCTCCTGCCGGCGTCCCTGCCGCTGAAAACGGACAGAGGCTTGCGATGTCCGGGTCACAGTATCCCACTGCGAACTGTGAGCTGTAACTGCCGGACAATTCTAGGACCTCCGAGACAGAATGAGCGGAAGCACAAGGACTGATCTAGGAGACACTGTACGAGGATGCGGTTTCTGTGTGCTGCTGACAGCTGTCATCAGTTATTACTGTGAAACAGGCCTCTCTCTGTGCTCACTGTGACACACCTGGGGTCTGAAGAAGGAGCACACTATTTATTCCAGAAGACCAGTACTGCGACATGTGCTTGAACTGCTTTGGTATCACTTAACATCCAAATGCCGAAACAGATGCGCAAGATATTCTAATTTTGCATTCTGCCACTTATGAAGGACAACTCAAAAACAAAATACCTGCACGAGGCCTCTGTCTCCTTTTCTGTCCTGTGGCCGGCCTGGAAATTAAAACAAAACCTCATAAGACTGGACATAATTCCTCCATTCCTCTCTCTGCAACGAACACACAGTTACCTGTCTGTCTCAGCTGTGTGTGAAATACTGCTCCCACTGTCAGTGTTTCACCCCGCTGTCAGATCAGGAGCCCTTGGAGGCTAATAATCAATTAAGCAATAAAATTAATTGCTTTTGCATAACAGGTCTCATGGCAAAGAATCCCAAAGAATTCACCTAGTTTCAATATTACAACTGCAGCAATAGGTTCTAAAATGATTTTATAAACATAATTTCTGCATACCATATCATAAAATTAATTTTTAAAGATTCCAACATATAGGAAGGGATCCACTTGAATCCCTTACAACCCCACCTGGGAGACACACAGTAATCATTCTGCACCAGTAACCCCAACTGGGAGACACACAGTAATCATTCTGCACCAGTAACCCCACCTGGGAGACGCACAGCGATCATTGTGCACCAGTAACCCCACCTGGGAGACACACAGCGGTCGTTCTGCACCAGTAACCCCACCTGGGAGACACACAGCGATCAATCTGCACCAGTAACCCCACCTGGGAGAGCTTGTCTATTAAACTAGTTTGTTTATTAAAAGCAGCAGCGAAAAGGCTACTTTCTTATTTTATTTTTTTATCACTCCAAAGACAAAAAAAGGTGTGTACAAAAGTACTTCTTGAAGGTTTGCAGCCATCAGCATCCAAGCTGCTTCGCAGTCTCAGCTCTCACAGAGCTGTGGTGTGCTTAGAGGTCAAACGTCACACACGTACCGAACAAGAGCACCAACTCATACAGAGAGAACTGCATTCTGGAAATGACCACCAGCTGTGACCTGTCACCGGCCCTGGTCACCTTACTGAAGCACTCAACTGGAAATTCTTGTCAAGAGCGCCACCTACTGGTCGACCAACAGCATATAATTATATTTTTCTGAAATCACTGTTAGCATTGCGCACGGACAGTGTGCAGAGTGAACGCATACCTGGTCTGTAAAAGAGACAGAAGACGAAGCACGATGTCATCAGGGTGGAGAGAGGAGGAGCAACGATCAGGATGATCAGGCATGACCAGCCGATTCCAGAGGGATGTTCGCCATTTTCCTTCGATAATAATTCTAAAAAGAATTTTTGACTGTTTTTCATATTTTTATTTTATAAGCAAATTATTTTCTTAATTTACATATTGTTTTATTTTTTTTTTACATTGATATCAGACTGGTTAGGTCAGTAAGTAGGTTGTTCTCTCCTACACTGATCCTCAGTCTGGTTCTGTTTCCGATGTGAATCTCTCTCTCTGCAGTACAGATCATCCCTCTTCACAAATAAACTGTTCTCACCTTCTCCATGGAGCCTCAGCCTGGTGCCTTTTCCTATCTGTACCTCTCCCCTCTCTCTGGTGGTGCAGTAGTACAGCCCCTGGTCTGTCTCTGTGACCCCCTCAATCCTCAGACTGGAGGAGTTAGTGGAGGAGTTCAGCACCAGGCTGAAGCGAGAGTCCGGTCTTATCACATAGTAAAAAGGCTCAGTCTGCTGCTCCACTTGGTTCTTACTGGCTAAAATCCTCAGAGCCAGGGTCTCGTTACGCTGCAGAAACCAGGTGGTCTCGTGTCGGAGCTCGAGGTCACAGGGCAGGGTGACTGTGTCCCCCAGTCTGACTGCTCCAGAGACCACAGCCCACACAGCAGCGCCTGCAGAGGTTCGAGAAAGGAGAGTATTTGGTTACTCGGCAGAGAAAATGGCGTTGCATGATCCCGAACATTCTTCTAGGGAGGGGAAAGTGGGAAAACTGCTTTCAGCCCAGAATCGGCACAGATTCTGCTGAACTCAACAGGACACCCAGCTGAGTTCATATAATGCCTTGCGAAAGGATTCTGACCCTGGCAAAGATTCCACGCTGTGTTACTTTAAAGTTCGCAGTGATGACACTTCAAAGTAGCAATACAAATTTGTTGCAAAAAATGTCCACCTCCACACGTTCAAAGCAAAACAGAAACAGAGGGAAGTAAGTAGATCATCCATACGAAAGAAGAAATGGAAAAGTCACGACTGCTTAAGTATTCCAAACCTTCGTTTTGCACTGGCCAACCGCAATTAATTCCAGGTGCACAAAACTATTTTAACACGTCGCACAAACAGATGAGTGGCCTCTGTCAGTTTGCGTCAATTGAGTTTCGCACGATTTCTGAATGAACTCACGTTTATTCACACACATGATTCTCTACTTCGAGGACTTAAATGTGAATGCCAGCGAAAAAGCTAAATAAATTGAATACGCTTTGCAGCACAGAGGATTCTCCGATCATTTCGGGAGGCAGCTTAAAGTTGGCTACAGTTGTTCTTCCTGCAGGAACTGTGAACAGTACATCTTTATTTTTAAAGTATTAACCTGCACAGAGAAATTAAGAGCCCATATTGCACTTTAATGTCTCTGCGCATTTTCTCTCCCTTGAGGGAAATCTTGAAATCCCACTATCTTGCAGAACGGCCTGGTTACAACGTCGCCAGACACCACACTATTCACACAAAATGAAAAGCGCAAGAACTTCTCTCCCCCTGCCCAAGCCTGGAGATTTCCAAAGTCATGTTTTAAGTGTTTGAGTCTCCCTCATCATATAAGCCCTTGTCGTTGATACAGACGCTACTGAAATATATGTCATGACAGGACACCTTTGATGATTTAAGGTGTCGTCCACCCACAGCGCAGACCCGAATGTGGTCGAGACGCTGCGACTGAAAGGCAAAAATCACCTTTCAGACAGAAACACCTCGAGCACGACCGAACACCAGCTCCCCGGCCCACCCACTTCTCGAAATCTTTCAGTTCCGACCTGCTGCGCCGCGGGCTCCCGGGCGATCCCAGACACGGACGTGCAAACGAGAGCCGCATGATCACCCTGAGCAGAGGGCCGGGATTGTACAAGCGCGCGGAGTACTCACTGGCGGAGAGGAACAGAGCAGCGGGGCTGCACGGCGCCGACATCGAGCCCCGCCGTCTCGCTGGTGTGAGAGTGAAATAGAGAAGAGGCGTCGCTGCTCGGGGGGTCAGAATGAACTTGAACTTGGTCAGGAGTCACAGCTGCGTGGGTACAGAGGACTGACCAATAGAGAGCAGCTCCTTCAGACCTGTCCCCTCAGTGAGCCGCTCCTGACATCTCGCAGAAGACACCAGGAGGAGGGAGAACCTCCAGAACCAGGAGACCCCTGGACTAACTAGACAATGTCTCTCCAGAACCAGGGTCACAGACCCCCTGGACTAACTGGACTGCACCTCTCCAGAACCAGGAGACCCCTGGACTAACTGGACAATGTCTCTCCAGAACCAGGGTCACAGACCCCCTGGACTAACTGGACTGCACCTCTCCAGAACCAGGAGACCCCTGGACTAACTGGACAATGTCTCTCCAGAACCAGGGTCACAGACCCCCTGGACTAACTGGACTGGACCTCTCCAGAACCAGGAGACCCCTGGACTAACTGGACAATGTCTCTCCAGAACCAGGGTCACAGACCCCCTGGACTAACTGGACTGGACCTCTCCAGAACCAGGAGACCCCTGGACTAACTGGACAATGTCTCTCCAGAACCAGGGTCACAGACCCCCTGGACTAACTGGACTGGACCTCTCCAGAACCAGGAGACCCCTGGACTAACTGGACAATGTCTCTCCAGAACCAGGGTCACAGACCCCCTGGACTAACTGGACTGGACCTCTCCAGAACCAGCAGACGCCTGTACTAACTGGACTGGGGCTCTCCAGAACCAGGAGACCCCTTGAGTAACTGGACCGGACCTTTACTAACTGGGCTGGATCTCAACAGAACCAGGAGACCCCCTGAGTAACTGGACCAGACCTCTCCAGAACCAGAGTCATAGACCCCTGGACTAACTGGACCGGGACTCTCCAAAAACCGAGACCCCCTGAGTAACTGGAGCGGACCTGTTCTAACTGGACCGGACCTCTCCAGAACCAGAGTCATAGACCCCTGGACTAACTGGACAGGGGCTCTCCTGTCCTGCAACAGACAGCCGCTCACTCAGGGCAAGTTGTATCGGACGCAGAAGTTCACATACCGCTTTAAAACACGAAAAAAAGGCCAGGAGTCCCATCCTGGGAGACGAATGTCCTGCCACTGAAAGCGCAGTGGCAAGTGCACACAAGCAGTAGGCGTTTCCTGGCCACAACAGACCGAGTTTCAAATGAAAACTATTTTTAAAGGCCGACTTCCGCTCATGAGAGGAAGAGGAAACCCCAACCGAAGACGAAGGCCGTTCGCGTTTGGCAAATGCGCCGTTCACTTCCTTTCGAATAAGCCCATTAGAAATGCATTTATTAAACTTATCGAAGCCTGAAGGCACGTTACCGTTAAAAACGCTAATTCGCATTGAATTTTGAATGTTTCCCACTTCTGCAATTGTAAAGAAAGAGAATATGAAACTTAATATTTCATATTCCTCACTTTAGCGAAGCAGCTGAACGCTTGGTAACCGTGGGAACCGACTCTGGGAAGAGTCCTGCGTTTGAACAGTGCGAAGTAGATGTAAAGGCGTGTTTACAGACGAGCCCAGGTCTCTTCTATTCATATCCCCCCGAACCCCCAGCCTCAGAGGGCTTCCTGTGAACCATGACCAGCCGATTCCAGAGGGATGTTCGCCATTTTCCTTCGATGATAATTCTAAAAAGACTTCTTGTCTGTTTTTCATATTTTTATTTTATAAGCAAATTATTTTCTTAATTTACATATTGTTTTATTTTTTTTTTACATTGATATCAGACTGGTTAGGTCAGTAAGTAGGTTGTTCTCTCCTACACTGATCCTCAGTCTGGTTCTGTTTCCGATGTGAATCTCTCTCTCTGCAGTACAGATCATCCCTCTTCACAAATAAACTGTTCTCACCTTCTCCATGGAGCCTCAGCCTGGTGCCTTTTCCTATCTGTACATCTCCCCTCTCTCTGGTGGTGCAGTAGTACAGCCCCTGGTCTGTCACTGTGACCCCCTCAATCCTCAGACTGGAGGAGTTAGTGGAGGGGTTCAGCACCAGGCTGAAGCGAGAGTCAGGTCTCTTCTTGTAGTCAAAAGGCTCAGTCTGCTGCTCCACTTGGTTCTTACTGGCTAAAATCCTCAGAGCCAGGGTCTCGTTACGCTGCAGAAACCAGGTGGTCTCTTGTCGGAGCTCGAGGTCACAGGGCAGGGTGACTGTGTCCCCCAGTCTGACTGCTCCAGAGACCACAGCCCACACAGCAGCGCCTGCAGAGGTTCGAGAAAGGAGAGTATTTGGTTACTCGGCAGAGAAAATGGCGTTGCATGATCCCGAACATTCTTCTAGGGAGGGGAAAGTGGGAAAACTGCTTTCAGCCCAGAATCGGCACGGATTCTGCTGAACTCAACAGGACACCCAGCTGAGTTCATATAATGCCTTGCGAAAGGATTCTGACCCTGGCAAAGATTCCACGCTGTGTTACTTTAAAGTTCGCAGTGATGACACTTCAAAGTAGCAATACAAATTTGTTGCAAAAAACGTCCACCTCCACACAATCAAAGCAAAACAGAAACAGAGGGAAGTAAGTAGATCATCCATAGGAAAGAAGAAATGGAAAAGTCACGACTGCTTAAGTATTCCAAACCTTCGTTTTGCACTGGCCAACCGCAATTAATTCCAGGTGCACAAAACTATTTTAACACGTCGCACAAACGGTTGAGTGGCCTCTGTCACTTTGCATCAATTGAGTTTCGCACGATTTCTGAATGAACTCACGTTTATTCACACACATGATTCTCTACTTCGAGGACTTAAATGTGAAAGCCAGCGAAAAAGCTAAATAAATTGAATACGCTTTGCAGCACAGAGGATTCTCCGATCATTTCGGGAGGCAGCTTAAAGTTGGCTACAGTTGTTCTTCCTGCAGGAACTGTGAACAGTACATCTTTATTTTTAAAGTATTAAGCTGCACAGAGAAATTAAGAGCCCATATTGCACTTTAATGTCTCTGTGCATTTTCTCTCCCTTTAGGGAAATCTTGAAATCCCACTATCTTGCAGAACGGCCTGGTTACAACGTCGCCAGACACCACACTATTCACTCAAAATGAAAAGCGCAAGAACTTCTCTCCCCCTGCCCAAGCCTGGAGATTTCCAAAGTCATGTTTTAAGTGTTCGAGTCTCCCTCATCATATAAGCCCTTGTCGTTGATACAGACGCTACTGAAATATATGTCATGACAGGACACCTTTGATGATTTAAGGTGTCGTCCACCCACAGCGCAGACCCGAATGTGGTCGAGACGCTGCGACTGAAAGGCAAAAATCACTTTTCAGACAGAAACACCTCGAGCACGACCGAACACCAGCTCCCCGGCCCACCCACTTCTCGAAATCTTTCAGTTCCGACCTGCTGCGCCGCGGGCTCCCGGGCGATCCCAGACACGGACGTGCAAACGAGAGCCGCATGATCACCCTGAGCAGAGGGCCGGGATTGTACAAGCGCGCGGAGTACTCACTGGCGGAGAGGAACAGAGCAAGGGGGCTGCACGGCGCCGACATCGAGCCCCGCCGTCTCGCTGGTGTGAGAGTGAAATAGAGAAGAGGCGTCGCTGCTCGGGGGGGCAGAATGAACTTGAACTTGGTCAGGAGTCACAGCTGCGTGGGTACAGAGGACTGACCAATAGAGAGCAGCTCCTTCAGACCTGTCCTCTCAGTGAGCCGCTCCTGACATCTCGCAGAAGACACCAGGAGGAGGGAGAACCTCCAGAACCAGGAGACCCCCGGACTAACTGGACAAGGTCTCTCCAGAACCAGGGTCACAGACCCCCTGGACTAACTGGACTGGACCTCTCCAGAACCAGGAGACCCCTGGACTAACTGGACAATGTCTCTCCAGAACCAGGGACACAGACCCCCTGGACCAACTGGACTGGACCTCTCCAGAACCAGGAGACCCCTGGACTAACTGGACAATGTCTCTCCAGAACCAGGGTCACAGACCCCCTGGACTAACTGGACTGCACCTCTCCAGAACCAGGAGACCCCTGGACTAACTGGACAATGTCTCTCCAGAACCAGGGTCACAGACCCCCTGGACTAACTGGACTGGACCTCTCCAGAACCAGGAGACCCCTGGACTAACTGGACAATGTCTCTCCAGAACCAGGGTCACAGACCCCCTGGACTAACTGGACAGGGGCTCTCCTGTCCTGCAACAGACAGCCGCTCACTCAGGGCAAGTTGTATCGGACGCAGAAGTTCACATACCGCTTTAAAACACGAAAAAAAGGCCAGGAGTCCCATCCTGGGAGACGAATGTCCTGCCACTGAAAGCGCAGTGGCAAGTGCACACAAGCAGTAGGCGTTTCCTGGCCACAACAGACCAGACCGAGTTTCAAATGAAAACTATTTTTAAAGGCCGACTTCCGCTCATGAGAGGAAGAGGAAACCCCAACCGAAGACGAAGGCCGTTCGCTTTTGGCAAATGCGCCGTTCACTTCCTTTCGAATAAGCCTATTAGAAATGCATTTATTAAACTTATCGAAGCCTGAAGGCACGTTACCGTTAAAAACGCTAATTCGTATGGAATTTTGAATGTTTCCCACTTCTGCAATTGTAAAGAAAGAGAATATGAAACTTAATATTTCATATTCCTCACTTTGAACGCTTGGTAACCTTGGTAACCGCTTTTTTCCCTTTTATTTGTTTTCTGTGCGGTGGCGGCTCTGGCCACACCAGACCGGAAACGGAAGTAACTGGCCCACCGGGCTCGCCTGTTGCTAGGGGCAACAGTTGCTCAGGTTGACCTTCAGGTCTGTTGAAGGCCCTTGGTTGTGGAGCGATTTAAAATCAATACAGATGATAACTGTGCCTTTTGTTAAAGTAGCCCCGAAACCACACGGCATTCATTTTGATTACGTCCTGTTGTAAAAACCTTCTGGCCTGATTTGCAAACTTATATTTAAAAAGAGGCTAATACTGATATTGTTTTTAAAGGAATAGACGTTATGTTAAGTTTTGATCTAGTTAAAAACAATCTGAAAATATTATTTTTCATATAATAATATTATTATTTTTTAAAAATATATTTTGTAGTTGACTTATTATACTGGCACGTTATTATGTACGTAAAGTGAAACGGTCTGGGAAGAGTCCTGTGTTTGAACAGTGCGAAGTAGATGTAAAGGCGTGTTTACAGACGATTTCGAAATGTAAAAACGTGAACGCTGTGCGGACCTCGTTTTTATTTACTCCGTTTAAACTTTTGTCATGGCGTGTGTATCCCTGCCGATGTTATTGGTATGTTACATGTTACTCCTGTCTGTGTTATATCTTTTTCTGTTGTTAAAATAAATAAAACAAAACAAGAATCCTAGCACGAATCAAACACGATAGATACAATAACCAGATTAGGTCCTCGACGGTCTGCACTATAAAACAGAGAATTCCTCGGGCGATAGAGCTGGTTTATAAATTCAGGCCAGTCTGTTCTTGGCTATTTAAGCATATATGCCCCCTAGTGACCAAACTGAGCTACTGCAGCGTGGGTTTCTTCTCCGCTGGATGACAATAGTAACTCCTCACACTTTTCTGGACTCTCCACTCAGAGGTCTTCCCAGGTCATGGGGATCCCCTCCACTACCCCCAGTGTGCAGCCCCTCCTGGGTGATGCGCCAGTCCGCTCCCCACACACCAGCTCTCAGTGGGGAGGGGAGCAGAGCGATGAGGCCAGTTCAGAGAGGGGGGTGATTAAGAGGGCATGATGGGTAAAGACCAGGGGGTGTATTTGACCAGGACACTGGGGTAACACCCCTACTCTTCTCCAGAGACACCCCCGGATTGTTAATGAGCACAGAGAGTCAGGACCTTGGTTTTACGTCTCATCTGAAGGACGGTGCCTGTTTACAGTCCAGTGTCCCCGTCACTATACTGGGGCATCAGGACCCACACAGACTGCAGGGTGAGAGCGCCCCCTGCTGGCCCCACTCACACCTCCTTAATAAGCTTCAATCTCAAGTGTCATTTTTGCAGTGGTGAGACAGAAGCCAAGATGGACGGACGCAAGGTGGGCGCTACTCTTTTCGTCACCTGTGAGTACTTATCCAGATCAGCATTTTACACCAAAAAGCCGCCTCAAAAGTCTTCCTTGACGCGCTGCGCGTTTTCTGGGCGCGCCGATCTAGAAACGACACTTCACAATCTTTCCCGTCTTCAAATGAAGGCTCAAGCGTCAGTATGAGTAACTAAAAACACCTTTTCACCTTCTGTTTGTTTGTGCAGTTGTTTGAGAGCTTAGTTCTAGCCTTATTAGTACAGTAAACCTTTACTGAACAGAACTGACACTTGTCACATGTGGTTTCAATTAGTCACTGAAACAAGCACTTTCAAGTAACAAGCAACACACTTGGGAAACAAGCACAGAGAAAGACTTTATAGGTCAAAATTAAATGCAACAGAAAATGTAGGAATAATATCCCGTAGTAAGAGTGTGGCATGAAATGGAAGTTTTCAAATACGCCGGTTTACTACATTAGATGTTTTTAAAATGGTGTTGGAATTTCCCTACTGCTGCTGCAGCTGCATATCTGCCTACAGACGTGCCAGATTCGAACACAGACAAAGCAACAATGAGCTATTCCTCGAGAAGCAGACAACTGTAATTTTTTTATTTTACATCTATAATGTGCAACAAAACCTAGTTCCACGGTTGGTTCTAGGGTGAAGAGAAACTGCCTATTTCTCAGATTAGGGGGTTAAAAGAACATTTTTCAGGAAAATCTCTGATGGAAATATACAGCCATCTCAAACAACCCAAGACCATCTTACACTCCCACATCTAAGATGCCTGTGCTCACTTGTGATTCTCTCAAATCAGATGCGAGAGTCATCAAGACATTCTCAGGACCGACGAGCAACACTTGTCATGCAACGCCATTTTCTCTGCTAAGTAACCAAATGCTCTCCTTTCTCGAAACCTCTGCAGGCGCTGCTGTGTGGGCTGTGGTCTCTGGAGCAGTCAGTCTGGGGGACACAGTCACCCTGCCCTGTGACCTCGAGCTCCGACACGAGACCACCTGGTTTCTGCAGCGTAACGAGACCCTGGCTCTGAGGATTTTAGCCAGTAAGAACCAAGTGGAGCAGCAGACTGAGCCTTTTTACTATGTGATAAGACCGGACTCTCGCTTCAGCCTGGTGCTGAACCCCTCCACTGCCTCTCCTGATCTGAGGATTGAGGGGGTCACAGAGACAGACCAGGGGCTGTACTACTGCGCCACCAGAGAGAAGGGGGAGATTCACATTGGACAACGGAGAAGACTTCAAATTGGTGAGAATAAAGCTATCTTCCCCCCCTAGGCATGTAGGTAGGTACTGGAACAGTTCAATGACCCAGAGTGAGGAGTGCACACTTTTTATACAGTAGGAATAACTGGTAACAGGACAGTAACGAAACCATTTATCCATCTCTGATTTAGAAAACACGTTTCACGTAGTTTCACGTAGTTTCCCCATGAACCACCACAGTGCATCAGCAATAACCACTAACAGCTGAAGGACGCCTTGTTTTTGAGGAGGGTGTATTCTGTGTGGAAAAGAACAGAGTCCTGTTTCGGGTCACGCTACCGGTTCTGAGCTGACAGGGAGGACCACCAGCGATCGGGCACGGACTCGGCTATCTCGACAGCACCTGGGCCTTGGTGCTTCATCTGTCTCACCACCGCGCGACTCCTGGCTTGAAATTCAACGCCAAACCGAGCTAAATCGCAGAGACAGATGGGTTTGCTCTGCAGCAACGTCACTTGGATTCCAGAGATCACGGCATCAGTTTCGTGACCTACTTCCACAGCGTGCTTTCTCAAGCGAGAATGTTGTGTGCGCTGACCTACGTGCCCCTGTGCTCATTCAAATGTCAAACCAGCACCAACTTCACCATCCTCCTTCTTTCCCTCTCTGCACCGAGATCTGGCAGGGCGCCAAACCCACTGACGATTTAAGTGGTGACGAAGAAGAAAATCACTATTTCCGATCAAAAAGAAAAAGAACGTGATCGAGATCAGATCGCGTGATCGTTATGCCTATCGTCGCTAGAGACGACTAGTGAAGGAATCTGTGGACCGACTGATACACAATCGCACACACCTAACACTGCCTCACAGCTGTGCACACACACGGACACACAATCGCACACACCTGACACTGCCACACAGCTGTGCACACACACGGACACACAATCGCACACACCTGACACTGCCACACAGCTGTGCACACACACGGACACACAATCGCACACACCTGACACTGCCACACAGCTGTGCACCAACTGATACACAATCGCACACACCTGACACTGCCACACAGCTGTGCACCGACTGATACACAATCGCACACACCTGACACTGCCACACAGCTGTGCACCGACTGATACACAATCGCACACACCTGACACTGCCACACAGCGGTGCACACACACGGATACACAATCACACACACCTGACACTGCCTCACGGCTGTGCACACGCACGGATACACAATCACACACACCTGACACTGCCTCACAGCTGTGCACACGCACGGATACACAATCGCACACACTTGACACTGCCACACAGCTGTGCACACGCACGGATACACAATCGCACACACCTGACACTGCCTCACAGCTGTGCACACGCACGGATACACAATCGCACACACCTGACACTGCCACACAGCTGTGCACACACACGGATACACAACTTTACCCATCATGGCCTCCTAATCACCCCCTCTCTGAACTGGCCCCATCCCTCTGCTCTCCTCCCCACTGATGGATGGTGTGTGGGGAGCGTTCTGGAGCATCATTCGCTGACTGGCACACTTTGCCTGCCGTCGCGTCACATTGGTGGCGGTAGTGGGATCCTGTGTGAACTGTAAACAGCTTCAGAAGAGGAATAATAAGGGGATTCTTATGTTTAACTGACTAGAGCAGGAAAGGGAGGCCTCCAGCCCTCCCCAGCACCCCGGAATCGGACTGCCCTGCCTGATCGTGCTGCTGTCGGCCGTCCCCTTGTCCGCCCTGGCCTCGTCCTGCTGCGTCCTCTTCATCCTCCTCCGCGGGAGAGGTAGGGCCGCCCTCTTCCTCTCTCCGCTGCGCGACAGCTGCTCACGAAACCGACCCCTGAGAATCAGCGCCACACCGATTTCCCGTCCTCTCAGCTCGGCCTCAATCTTTTCATAACAGGCAAAGGACAACGTGGCGCTCGGCACCGGAGCCCAAGACGGGACGCGGCACAGGTACGGTCCGTTCAGCCATTTCCAATGAATTCGGCAGCGTCGGGATATCTGACAGTCGCGCCTGGCAGAGTTGGGATTGTCCAAACCTGCGACAGAGCCTGCGTTCTCCATCCTTTCCAACGGCTGGTTTCGAGAACTACTGAGATCACCTGATACAAGCCCCAAGCATTCCAGTTCAGAGCCTCTTGATACTGTGGCTGAGCACCAGGTAAGCGACACCTCGGGGTGCTCTCCTGCAGCTGCGGGGCCGTGCTCGCCAAGCCTGCGGGAAGAGACCGAGCCGAGGGGAGAGATCTGAAGCAGAGAGCAGGATTCAAGAACAGGGGCTGGAGCGGCAGAAACAAGTCTTGAAGCCGCAGTTGTCAGCGGTTGAGTTAAAATCTGTGTCACCAGGTCAGGCCACAGTCCCGCAGATTCCCCCCAAAAAAGGAACGTACGTCTTTCTCCACGCTGCTCGTGCGCGACTGAACTCTTGTGTTGCTTTCAGGGGGAGAACGGAAGTGCACCGTACGAGAACTTGCACCCCGCCTCTGAGCCCCGACGACCCAGGGACAGGGATTTCTGAAGCCGTTCTCGGCCTCGCGAGACGCAGCTCAAAGCCTCGAGGTTAAAAGCGTACCCCACCTGAAGTTTCTCTGCTCTTGTTTCCTGCCTGGCTGTAGTCTGAGAAGCACCGCTCCAACGACAGACCACACTGCAGCTTACAGCTGTGTCAGGCTTCAGCTTTGAGGAAGTGAGATTCGCTTAAAAACACAGGCGCTCAGGCCTCTGCAACCCATCTGTTCCAATCCACTTTGCCGCAGTGCGACCGGTAGTTTAACCGTTATTCTGATCCTTATATCCATCACTGGAAGATTCCCAAGTGCCTCCAGGCGAGCTGCGGGACTTGGGGCAAGATTTGAGGTCAATATCCAGTGTGACTGGGACTCCCCAGGCAGCGCGCCACTGGATTGGCTGTGCTCACAGAGGCACCTGCCGTTGCCGGGACGCCGTCCGTGAGGGACAGGTCTCTTCTCCAATGGGCGCTGCGCTTTTTTACCTGTGAAAAGGAGGGGTGGGCATATCAGAACCTGCCGGCACTTCCTCATTCTCCCCTGTGTGGAGTCAAGGGAAGGGTAACTCAACTACCACACACAAACAGGTATTCACTTGAATAGATGCTGTATCATACAGAGCTTATTAAACTACAGAAGCAAATAAACAGTAGAAATCTGACTCTGGCCTGGAAACAATACTCCTTGAGCTGAGGGTTTCGCAGGATCTCTACAGACGAGCAGGCTTGCGGTCAGAGCTATGTGCTCTATGCCTCGGCTCTCTGTACCCTTTCACGGAACAGCAGCGCAAAACCCCAAACGACAACCGTAAGAAAAAAAAGGTCACAGGAAGACAAGCACAGCAGATCTAGACTCCGCAAGACGGGGTGCGATTTAATTCAGAATCCTCACTGGTGGCATCTGAAGGAGCACACTTGAAAGGCAGCCAGTGTCAAAAGACTTGATGCAGTAAACTATACCCCTGCAATGAGTACAACGGTGCTGATTAAAAGACTTTCGCACAAAATCGAGAAGACCAAACTTCCACTGCAAGTCTTTAAAAGAGGCAGCGGGGGTGCTCCGTTCTTTTTAAAGCAGATAAAACAACAGGACGAAACGCGCGCTTCACCGCAGCACCTCTTCAGAGGAATTCACAAATGTAAAAACTAAAAATGATACTTTTGACATATTTCCACTGTGTCTCTCGCTATTTGATTCTTCGCATTTTAATGGAATTTAAATTAAAAAAAGTAATTCTACTTTAAAAGCAAGAATAGAGGGAGCAGTATGAGACCATTTACTTTGGTGGCTGAAGTATTTAGCCAAAATAACTAACAGATGAATAATAAAAACATGTCCTTTATCCAACTCAGATCTAACAAAATATAACATAGTATCAAAATCTTTCCATTTAACATTTACCTTTGAATGTTGAACAATAACATTTTGCAGATCCATTCAAAACAGTTTTGTATATATGCAGTTAACAGACAAATGTCACAAAGATTATTATTATCACCCGTCTCCACGCTCGAAAGGTCGCCCGTCAGGCCCTCTTCAACGTCATTTTCCGTCGACACGGGAACCTTCAACCCGTTTCCTATTCACATCTGCTTTTGCGAATCAGATATTGAAACAGCGGAACACATTTTCTTCTCTTGGCATTATTCAACAGCCTTCTGGCACTTGGTATGTTCTTGCCTAAATGATAGTTATATTCCTGTACATCACACATTCAAGGACCGTTCCGAATCCAGACGGAGAAGTTCGTGAAATGGTAAATGTCATTCTAATGTTAGCAAAATTGTACATACATACATGGGTGTAGCGTTAAAAAAAACTACCTGGCGCTTAAAATAATTATCTGACTCACTTACGCTATACTCAGACTCACTAACAATATTAAAAAATAAGATTGGTGGGTTGGTCTACAAAAACTCTTCTGGCATATAAACGTATTTATACCCCTGACACCACACAACCTCTGTACTGTTGACAACGTGTTTTTTTTCTTTTTCATTCACTTGATGCTACCTTTGTTCACTCAAGTTCTGACATTTGTACACTTATATGTACAACCCCCCTGTTTGTTGTATTTTCCCTTTTGTATTTACCAAAATAAAAACTTTTAATAAAACAACAACAAAAATCTCTTGCCGGGGCTACTGGTCGCGTCTGTTTTTACGGGTAAGTTTTCCGGGTAAGCGAACAGGTCAACTTGGAGCGAGCGAGCATGCGCGCCTTACACCTGGATTAAATCAACGAGTTAGTGGGGAAAAACAACGCACCTCAAAAGACACTCCTTCTACTTATTTTTTTTAATAACCCCTGCATGCACGTTAATATGTTATAGGGCCCCTCCTTAACACAGACTCTGGGCAGTTTCCACTCCGTTGAGGGGGGAATCTGGCATGGGAAGACAGGTGACCGGGAGAGGGGCTCTCGGGAACAGGATCATTCAAGCCAGCGGGTCGCAGCTGCAAACAAAGATCTTTCCCTAACCCCTCTTGAAGAAGGTTTCAGTTGCAGGAGAGAGCAGTGCCCAGGACGTGATTCTAGTGTTCTAGTCTCTGGTGTTCCCAGTCTCGTAATCGACCCCCTCCGTCAGAGCGGCCCAGGCCTGGACCTGGAGACCCCCAGAGTAATCAGACCTACAGCTGGCCACTCTGAATCCTGGGAGCGGCAGACCAGCAGGCTGTGGCTCCCTGATGAAGAATAATAATAATAATTGCTTACACTTATACAGCGCTTTTCTGGACACTCCACTCAAAGCGCTTTACAGGTCATGGGGATCCCCTCCACCCCTACCAGTGTGTACCCCACCTCGATGATGTGACGGCAGCCATAGTGCACCAGAACGCTCCCCACACACCAGCTCTCAGTGGGGAGGAGAGCAGAGGGATGGAGCCAGTTCAGAGATGGGAATTATTAGGAGGCCATGACTGGTAAATGGGAATTTTGACCAGGACACTGGGGTAACACCCCTACTCTTTTCGAGAAACACCCTGGGATTGTTAAAGACCACAGAGAGTCAGGAACTCGATTTGACGTCTCATCCGAAGGACAGCGCCTGTTTACAGTCCAGTGTCCCTCGTCACTATACTGGGGAATCAGGACCCACACAGACCACAGGGTGAGAGCGCCCCCTGCTGGCCCCACTCACACCTCTTCCAGCACCAACCATAGTTTTTCCCAGGAGTCTCCCCTCCAGGTACTGACCAGGCTCACCCCTGCTGAGCTTCAGTGGGTTACCAGTTGTGAGTTGCAGGGTTATTTGGCTGCTGGCCTGAAATCTTCCCTCCAGGCTCAGCTCAGAGGAAGTACCCAGACAAACATCACTTTATTGATAGAAAAATGTATTAAACGTGTAAAGATGTTGCACAGTAACAGTTTGCATTCAACATCCCAGCTTTAAGCCAGTTATATTAAGAAAGACAGCATTTTGAAAAAAACAAAGCTTTCTTACAGAGAGTTCCCCCAGTCAGAAGACAAATCAGAAGAGAACAGTAACACACAGAGTACAGAAATACAGGAGGTTTTACTGAGAGCAGCTGGTACTGAAGAAAGAGAGAATTGTTCATACAGAACTGTCCAGTCCACTGTCTGTCCCCAGTGTCCGATAACTCCCTCAGCTCCTGTGCAGATTCCAGTCTGTCTGTCCTCAGTGTCCGATAACTCCCTCAGCTCCTGTCCAGACTGCAGTCTGTCTGTCCTCAGTGTCTGATAACCCCCTCAGCTCCTGTCCAGACTGCAGTCTGTCTGTCCTCAGTGTCTGATAACTCCCTCAGCTCCTGTCCAGACTGCAGTCTGTCTGGTGCTAATCCATCCTGCTGATTCCTCCTCCTCCTCCTCCTCCTCCTACACCACCAGATCCCAAATCCTGCTGCTGCCAGAACTACTACGGCTCCCAGGACAGATACACCTGCTATCACACCAGTAGACCTGTCTCTGTGGTCAGAGTCTGCAAGGAAACACAGCAACACCTGGATCACATCTAGATCACAGTCAGTCTGTTCTCCATCACTTCCTGAAGGACACACTCTCACATCACTCCAACCTGGAGAACATCTAGATCACAGTCAGTCTGTTCTCCATCACTTCCTGAAGGACACACTCTCACATCACACCAGCCTGGAGAACATCTAGATCACAGTCAGTCTGTTCTCCATCACTTCCTGAAGGACACACTCTCACATCACATCAACCTGGAGAACATCTAGATCACAGTCAGTCTGTTCTCCATCACTTCCTGAAGGACACACTCTCACATCACATCAACCTGGAGAACATCTAGATCACAGTCAGTCTGTTCTCCACCACTTCCTGAAGGACAAACTCTCACGTCACACCAACCTGGAGAACAGGACTGTTCTACTGCACTGGGACTGGAGCTCCTATTGTAACAGTCTGTTCTACTGCACTGGGACTGGAGCTCCTACTGTAACAGACTGTTCTACTGCACTGGGACTGGAGCTCCTACTGTAACAGACTGTTCTACTGGACTGGGACTGGAGCTCCTACTGTAACAAACTGTTCTACTGGACTGGGACTGGAGCTTCTATTGTAACAGACTGTTCTACTGCACTGGGACTGGAGCTCCCATTGTAACAGACTGCTCTACTGGACTGGGACTGGAGCTCCTATTGTAACAGACTGTTCTACTGGGCTGGGACTGGAGCTCCTATTGTAACAGACTGTTCTACTGCACTGGGACTGGAGCTCCTATTGTAACAGACTGTTCTACTGCACTGGGACTGGAGCTCCTATTGTAACAGACTGTTCTACTGGACTGGGACTGGAGCTCCTATTGTAACAGACTGTTCTACTGCACTGGGACTGGAGCTTCTATTGTAACAGACTGTTCTACTGCACTGGGACTGGAGCTCCTATTGTAACAGACTGTTCTACTGCACTGGGACTGGAGCTCCTATTGTAACAGACTGTTCTACTGCACTGGGACTGGAGCTCCTATTGTAACAGACTGTTCTACTGCACTGGGACTGTAGCTCCTACTGTAACAGACTGTTCTACTGGACTGGGACTGGAGCTCCTATTGTAACAGACTGTTCTACTGCACTGGGACTGGAGCTCCTATTGTAACAGGACTTTCCTGCTGGACTGGAAGGAAACCCTTCTACAAACCAGTACCTAATTTTGCAATAAGGCTTAAATTGTGGGAAAAAATGAAAAATTAATCATGTGTTCATAGACACGTTATAATTAATAATATTAACAACGAGAGTCTGCTGCTCAGCTGAGACCTGAAGACTCTTAACCGGGGTCTGACCTCGCCGTGGGCCATGAAGTAGCCGGGTTTTCAACAGACGGGTGTGTTTGAGGCGCTGAAGTTGAACCTCGGAGGCGACTGACCGGCGTGAGCAGTGAGTATCTGGACTCTCGCTGACCGAACACCACCGAAAACACAAAAAAATATTCATGCATAAACAATAACGAAAAGTACAATACAAGCAAGAGTCCATATAACATTTCAAGACATCGTCAGGGGTACATATAACAAAATACATTCACATCATGAAAATAGTTTTAACAAATTATATAAAGATGACGTCCGCGCCACTTTCTCATGTTTTTACAATTTGAAATAGTCTGTAGAAATAGTTCAGGTGGGTTCTCTTTCTTCTTTTTTTCAGCATGGAATAAACCTATTACTTGTTCGTCTGTAGAAATAGTCGTTTACATCCACTTCAAAATGCTCAGACATGGGATTCTTCCCAGACCACGTGCCGTTATAATAATTAAATTTATTACAAACGATATTTTAGTATTGTTTTCGATGGGGCTCAAGCTTAACATAACATATTTTTCTTTAAAACAAATATCAGTATTTGTCTCTTTTTTAATACAAGTCTGCAACTAACATAACCACCACCGGATGTTCCAGGGGTGTAACTGTGCGTGATGATCATTATAAAATAGCCGTTTTTAATTAATAGGAATTCTAATAAGTGTTCTCTATATATTGAAGATGTTTATTTCAATACATCCGGGATTGAATTAGGAGCTTTTCTGACTGACTAAAGACACTTGCTAAATATATTAAATGAACTTTATAAGGCAAAAGCAGTACAGTACAAAAACACATTTATGTCCTCAGTTAAAGAGCACAGAATGGCCCGGGTTCTGGGTGGGTTCCCTGTGTGAACTGGGCTGCAGTACCAGTGACAGAGCTGACGGAGTCTGACAGACACACTGAGCAGGAATGAGTCCCTTCAGGAGCCCTGAGTCTCTGGACTCCTGTCTGTCCTCAGTGTAATAACTCACACTGTTCCTCTCTCTCAGCTGGAGGGTCTGTGTGCTGGGCAGTGTCCACACTGGGGTCAGATGGTCCTGGTGCTGTAGTATGAAGAGGATCAGACTCTGGGGCTCCCTCATCCTTGTGTCCTCCAGGTGATGATCCATCCTGCTACTTCCTCCTCCTCCTACACCACCAGATCCCAACTCCTGCTGCTGCCAGACCTACTGCAGCTCCCAGGACACCTGCTATCACACCAGTAGACCTGTCTCCCTGGTCAGAGCCTGCAGGGAAACACAGCAACAGTAACAGACTGGTCTACTGCACTGGGACTGGAGCTCCTATTGTAACAGGACTGTTCTACTGGACTGGGACTGGAGCTCCTATTGTAACAGACTGGTCTACTGCACTGGGACTGGAGCTCCTATTGTAACAGACTGTTCTACTGCACTGAGACTGGAGCTCCTATTGTAACAGACTGTTGTACTGCACTGGGACTGGAGCTCCTATTGTAACAGACTGTTCTACTGGACTGGGACTGGAAATCCTATTGTAACAAACTGTTCTACTGGACTGGGACTGGAGCTCCTATTGTAACAGACTGGTCTACTGCACTGGGACTGGAGCTCCTATTGTAACAGACTGTTCTACTGGACTGGGACTGGAGCTCCTATTGTAACAGACTGTTCTACTGCACTGGTAGACTTAGCAAAACTACATAATGAAGCTGCAATATTATATTACAGAAACATTACCTTTATCTCTTTGATGAGGATTTGTTTTGTCTAGATAAGAACAGAAAGAAATCAGTTTTGTATTTGCTGTTGTGTCTTTTTTGAAGATATCTGACTGTGAAAAGAGGATATGGCTCTTTTTGTCTAGAAAATCTTCTATCCAGAACACAGCCATACTGTGTGGCTGCAACAGTATAAATGTACAGACAACAGAGCAGACAATGTGGTGTAACTCACTGGTGTTGATTCAGATCAGGCACTGAACTGATTGTTCTAACTGGTCCACATGAATGTCTCATAATTCAAATTACTACCTGAACATCATGAAAGCAGAACTTTTACCCAGTTTTACCTTGTAAAATATTACAAACATGAGAAGATCGACATCTTTCAGTAAACCGATTTAAGACTTAGTAACAGAAAATGTAAATGATTTGTACATAAATATGTGAGGATTTTATACTGTATATTCGGTTTTAAAAACCACGTGACAACAGAAACTTTATATGACCCCCTGTGTTCTGTTAAAGGATATTTCTGTGCACATCTTCATCACCAGTCCTGTGTTTAGGTTCAGCAGTGAAAGGATCTGATTCTGGAAACAGACTCCAGAGATTTCTGGGGTGAATTCTATGAGTGTTTCCTCTCTATCATCTGTTGCTAGCTATTTCTCCTTCTCCAAACTGTATCCTGCATTTCTCTCAGTGTCAGACACACCTGAAATCTTCAATCAGCCTCGAATCTTTCAACACCCCAATATAACATTTCCATTCTCAGCTGTAGACAGGACCCTGACTTTATTTGATATACTCTGTTCAACTCTGTCTCCGTTGTAATTTAAGAGCTCAAAGCTGAGGAACAGGAGAAATGAGAGTGTAGGAGCTCTCCTCACCTGTGACAGTGACAGTGATGACACTGATAGTCCTGTTCTTTTTCTTGTCTCTCACAGTGTAGATGCCCTGATCAGCCTGTGTGACTCTGTGTATGATCAGGTATCCCTCCTGCACTGAGACATGCTCATGTTGGGTGTCTGAGCTTCTGGGATCAACCACAGTGTTGTTAAACAGCACCTCCACCTCATCGTCATCAAACACAGGGACTGAGAGATCTCCTCCAGACACTGCACTGCAGTTCTCTGTCCGAACTGAAAGAGACAGACGGAGTCACCATGAATTTCATCTCACTTCACAGAACACCTGGATCTGCTTGTGTGGATCAGCTGAGAGAAAAGGAGGCACATTCCACAGGACAAAGAGAGTACAGGCTGGATATAGAGGAGGCTCAGTGTACCAGAGGTGCTGGACAGTAAGTCACTCAGGGTGGAGGGGTGGGCAGGAGAGTAGAGAGGGACAGGTGTGTGACTGTCCGGCTGGAGGTTGAAGAGAAAGGACAGTGACCCCTGTTCACAGACGAGGGGAAATGAGTCTGCCAGCTGGAGCTCCCAGGTGCTTCCAGGGGTGGGACACTACAATATCCAGTCTAGCATTTTAATGGGCGACGGGATTAGACACATGCTAAAATACTTGAAATGATTATTACAGGACCCGTTTTCTTACTGACTCAACTGATTTCATGTAAATTCTGTTTCTGCTCTTTCATGTCCCTCATTTCTTTTTAAACTTGAATTAATCACAGTTTTGTATCCTGAAACCAAAGTGTTCTCAGAGAAAATATCGTACATTTAGTTCCACGTCACCCTGGCAGCTTGTGTGGGTCTCATGAGTAAGGAGCTCTGAGGTCCACAGGCAGGTGTTCTCATACCCTGATGTTACAATTTCACACAGCCGTGAACACCACTGAGATCTGACTGTGGCTCCTTAAATCCTACACCTGTGTGCGTGTTAAACTGAATCATGAACTACTTACTATTACAGAGGAAAACATTGTGTGACTGTAACCCGTGACAGTGAGTCCAACATCATGAGGAGACTCCAGCTTATCATGTTTCCGGTAGACAGCAAACGCAAGTATGGATCTAGGAGGCCCTGACCCTGCGAGTCCACCAGCTAGAGTCAAGAAGAGGTTGTGGACAAAGTGCTTCCATTTTCTAACGGCTTGTTCCTGCTGAAGGTCGCAGTGCTAACAGGCTGAGCAGACCAGACCAGACTCCTCCTGGGGGGCTCCCAGGCGCTCAGTGAAGATATATAATCCCTCTCGTGTATCCTGGGGCTGTCTCCTCCCAGCAGGAGGCGCTGGTGAGGCTTGCTCCAAGTCTGAAGCCCTTGTGGGTTTTAGACTTCTTCTATAACAAGGATGACTTTGCTCGGTGCAATGCTGTATAACGTTTTTAGAAATGTTTAACAAAGAAACGTTGATGACATGTTCGCTTCAACTTTATCAGAGTTAGGAATTAGTTTGGAGGGCACCCTAAATATATGTGTAAATGTAAACTATGAACTGTTTATTTGTAAGAAGAAGTAACAGAATGTGTTACCTGTCATAGTGAGTCGAACGTCATCGAGAAACTGCAGGTGATCATGGTTCGCTCTGTAATAACACTCGTAGTAGTCTTCATCTGAGAGCTTTGTGTGGTGGAGGATGAGAGAGAAGTCTCCCTGTCTGATCTTCTCTCTGGACACCTCAGCTCTGCCCTTATAGTCAGGGCCAGGATACTGTTTCCCACTGATGACATCAAGCACTAATCTGTCTGGAGTCTGCCAACGGATTCTGAGCTGCTCCTCAGGGATTCCAGTAGCCCTGGTCCCATCACAGGGCAGAGTGACCGAGTCACCCAGACGCACCCATAGTGGGAGCACTGAGGAGACAGAGACACAATACAGCATTATACACACATACACACCCTCACAGACGCACACTGGAGAGAGACTGAGACACAGCAACACAACTAGACACCCCCTCACAGACACACACTGGAGAGAGAGACACAGCAACACAACTAGACACCCCCTCACAGACACACAGCAACACAACTAGACATCCCCTCACAGAAACTCACTGGAGAGAGAGACACAGTAACACATCTAGACACACCCTCACAGACGCACACTGGAGAGAGAGAGACACAGCAACACACCTAGACACCCCCTCACAGACACACACTGGAGAGAGAAACACAGCAACACACCTAGACACCCCCTCACAGACACACACTGGAGAGAGAGACACAGTGACACAACTAGACACCCTAGGAACAGGAGAAATGAGAGTGTAGGAGCTCTCCTCACCTTCGACAGTGACAGTGATGACACTGATGGTCCTCTTGGTTCTCCTGTCTCTCACAGTGTAGATGCCCTGATCAGCCTGCGTGAGGGTGTGGATGACCAGAGAGCCGTTCTGCACTGAGACATGCTCATGTTGGGTGTCTGAGCTTCTGGGATAAACCACAGTGTTGTTAAACAGCACCTCCACCTCATCGTCATCAAACACAGGGACTGAGAGATCTCCTCCAGACACTGCACTGCGGGTCTCTGTCCGAACTGAAAGAGACAGACGGAGTCACCATGAATTTCATCTCACTTCACAGAACACCTGGATCTGCTTGTGTGGATCAGCTGAGAGAAGAGGAGCCACATTCCACAGGACAAAGAGAGTACAGGCTGGATATAGAGGAGGCTCAGTGTACCAGAGGTGCTGGACAGTAAGTCACTCAGGGTGGAGGGGTGGGCAGGAGAGTAGAGAGGGACAGGTGTGTGACTGTCCGGCTGGAGGTTGAAGAGAAAGGACAGTGACCCCTGTTTACAGACGAGGGGAAATGAGTCTGCCAGCTGGAGCTCCCAGGTGCTTCCAGGGGTGGGACACTACAATATCCAGTCTAGCATTTTAATGGGCGACGGGATTAGACACATGCTAAAATACTTGAAATGATTATTACAGGACCCGTTTTCTTACTGACTCAACTGATTTCATGTAAATTCTGTTTCTGCTCTTTCATGTCCCTCATTTCTTTTTAAACTTGAATTAATCACAGTTTTGTATCCTGAAACCAAAGTGTTCTCAGAGAAAATATCGTACATTTAGTTCCACGTCACCCTGGCAGCTTGTGTGGGTCTCATGAGTAAGGAGCTCTGAGGTCCACAGGCAGGTGTTCTCATACCCTGATGTTACAATTTCACACAGCCGTGAACACCACTGAGATCTGACTGTGGCTCCTTAAATCCTACACCTGTGTGCGTGTTAAACTGAATCATGAGCTACTTACTATTACAGAGGAAAACATTGTGTGACTGTAACCCGTGACAGTGAGTCCAACATCATGAGGAGACTCCAGCTTATCATGTTTCCGGTAGACAGCAAACGCAAGTATGGATCTAGGAGGCCCTGACCCTGCGAGTCCACCAGCTAGAGTCAAGAAGAGGTTGTGGACAAAGTGCTTCCATTTTCTAACGGCTTGTTCCTGCTGAAGGTCGCAGTGCTAACAGGCTGAGCAGACCAGACCAGACTCCTCCTGGGGGGCTCCCAGGCGCTCAGTGAAGATATATAATCCCTCTCGTGTATTCTGGGGCTGTCTCCTCCTCCTCTTAGTTTGGAGGGCACCCTAAATATATGTATAAATGTAAACTATGAACTGTGTATTTGTAAGAAGAAGTAACAGAATGCATTACCTGTCACAGTGAGTCGAACTTCATGGAGAAACTTCAGTTGATCATGGTTCCCTCTGTAATAACACTCGTAGTAGTCTTCAACTGAGAGCTTTGTGTGGTGGAGGGTGAGAGAGAAGTTCCCCTGTCTGATCTTCTCTCTGGACACCTCAGTCCTGTTCTTATAGTCAGGGCCAGGATACTGTTTCCCACTGGAGACATCAAGCACTGATCTGTCTGGAGTCTGCCAACGGATTCTGAGCTGCTCCTCAGGGATTCCAGTAGCCCTGGTCCCATCACAGGGCAGAGTGACCGAGTCGCCCAGAGGCACCGATAGTGGGAGAGCTGAGGAGACAGAGACACAATACAGCATTATACACACATACACACCCTCACAGACGCACACTGGAGAGAGACTGAGACACAGCAACACAACTAGACACCCCCTCACAGACACACAGCAACACAACTAGACACCCCCTCACAGACACACACTGGAGAGAGAGAGACACAGCAACACAACTAGACACCCCCTGAAAGACACCCACTGGAGAGAGAGACACAGCAACACAACTAGACACCCCCTCACAGACCCCCACTGGAGAGAGAGACACAGCAACACACCTAGACACCCCCTCACAGACACACACTGGAGAGAGAGAGAGACACAGCAACACACCTAGACACCCCCTCACAGACACACACTGGAGAGAGAGAGACACAACAACACAACTAGACACCCTCTCACAGACACACACTGGAGAGAGAGACACAGCAACACACCTAGACACCCCCTGACAGACACACACTGGAGAGAGAGACACAGCAACACACCTAGACACCCCCTCACAGACACACACTGGAGAGAGAGACACAGCAACACACCTAGACACCCCCTGACAGACACCCACTGGAGAGAGAGACACAGCAACACACCTAGACACCCCCTGACAGACACCCACTGGAGAGAGAGACACAGCAACACACCTAGACACCCCCTGACAGACACACACTGGAGAGAGAGACACAGCAACACACCTAGACACCCCCTCACAGACACACACTGGAGAGAGAGAGACACAGCAACACACCTAGACACCCCCTCACAGACACACACTGGAGAGAGAGAGACACAGCGACACAACTAGACACCCCCTCACAGACACACACTGGAGAGAGACACAGCAACACACCTAGACACCCCCTCACAGACACACACTGGAGAGAGAGAGACACAGCAACACAACTAGACACCCCCTCACAGACACACACTGGAGAGAGAGAGACACAGCAACACAACTAGACACCCCCTCACAGACACACACTGGAGAGAGAGAGACACAGCAACACAACTAGACATCCCCTGACAGACACACACTGGAGAGAGAGAGACACAGCAACACACCTAGACACCCCCTCACAGACACACACTGGAGAGAGACACAGCAACACAACTAGACACCCCCTCACAGACACACAGCAACACACCTAGACACCCCCTCACAGACACACACTGGAGAGAGAGAGACACAGCAACACACCTAGACACCCCCTCACAGACACACAGCAACACACCTAGACACCCCCTGACAGACACACACTGGAGAGAGAGACACAACAACACAACTAGACACCCCCTCACAGACACACACTGGAGAGAGAGAGACACAGCAACACACCTAGACACCCCCTCACAGACACACACTGGAGAGAGAGAGACACAGCAACACAACTAGACACCCCCTCACAGACACACACTGGAGAGAGAGAGACACAGCAACACAACTAGACACCCCCTCACAGACACACACTGGAGAGAGAGAGACACAGCAACACACCTAGACACCCCCTCACAGACACACACTGGAGAGAGAGACACAGTGACACAACTAGACACCCCCTCACAGACACACACTGGAGAGAGAGAGAGAGAGACACAGCAACACATCTAGACACCCCCTCACAGACACACACTGGAGAGAGACACACAGCAACACAACTAGACACCCCCTGACAGACACAAAGAAACAGACATATTCACAAACACATCTCTGCCCAACACATCATCAGCAGTGCCTAACCATCCATCCAGGAAATCTACAACACCAGGAGTCTGACAAAAGCCACCAGAATTATGTCTGACCCCACGCACCCCTGTCATAACTTGTTTGTCCCCCTACCATCTGGCAGAAGGTTCCGGACACTCCAGTCGCACACAACTAGACTCCAAAACAGCTTCTTCCCCGGAGCCGTCAAGCTGGTGACGCCCCCACTCCCTCCCATCATGCTATGATCTCTCCTCACTGCTTCCTGTCCCCACAACGACTGTACTCCAACACTACTACACACACGACACCTGAATGCAAGCCGAAACTGTACTTAAAGCTGGACTACTTGTACTCTTTATTGATCACTGTACTCTTTTTGCACTGTTCGCTGAATTACTTTTGCACTGTTTTTGTCCTGTTTGTGTACTTTTCTGTGCTGGCGTGTTTGCACAGTTTCTTCAGCGCTGCAGTGCGATCAAGAGTGACGGTTACCTAGGACGATGACCTCAACTTCACCAAGAAGCTTCATCAGGCCTCCCGTCCCTCTGTAATAACACTCGTACAGCCCGCTGTCGGAGAAGGAGGCCTGGAGGAGGCTCAGGGAGAAGTCCCCCTGTCTGATCTTCTCCCGGGACACCTGGACTCTGGGCTCGAACCCGGGGCCGGGAAAGGCTCGTCCGCTGTGGAAATCCAGCACAGGCCTCGTGGGGGTTTTCCACTGGACGTGTAACTGGTCCTCGGGGATCCCAGCGGCTGGTGTCCCATCACAGGGCAGAGTGACCGAGTCCCCGACTGTCAGGAACACTGGGACTGGAGCTGCTGAGGCTGAGAGAGACAGCAGCACAGTTACACAACTGCACACACCCTCAGACACACAGCTACACAACTACACAACTGCACACACCCTCAGACACACAGCTACACAACTATATACTGTACACACCCTCCGACACACCTACACACCTACACAACTGCACACACCCTCCGACACATAGCTACACAACTACATATTGTACACCCTCAGACACACAACTGCACACACCCTCCGACACACAGCAACACAACCGAACACACCCTCTGAGACACACAGAGGAGAGAGAGAGAGACACATACAACAACAACAACTAGACACGTTTTATATATAAAAAAACAGAATAAGAAATATCACTAAGCTACATACAGTCGGATGAAGTTTAACCCATTTGCATTGCTGAGCTGCACTGAACATCACTGCCCGGGTGGTGAGAGTGCGTCTCAGCTTTGTGCGTGGTCTCTGCATCACGCTTGTCGTATCCTCGGTCCTGTGCAGTGTATAGAGGATTTCTACTCTCACACTTACCCCACCGAAGAGCTGACAACAGCAGAGCTGTGCCTCTAAGCAGGGAGCAACCAGTCACTGGAGCAGGAAGAGAAAGACAACACAAGAGCATGACTTTACACTGTCGTCTGACAAGCTTTCTGGAGCTTCGCTGATCAGACAGTCCGGCTTAAACTTGTACATCAGATACCTACAGTAGCAGCGAATCCAGCAAAAAAAAAAAAAAAAGCCCTGTCCCTGGCCTTCTTTGCGTCTCAAAAACATGCGGAAAGGTTTCGGAATTTTTAGGTTTGCTCGAACTGTCCCCTTGTGAGGAAACCTGGTACCATTCGCGATTCTGGGGTGTCTGCGGTTCAGTCAAACGCTGATTGACACGACACGACGACAAAGGCAAAAGGCAGCCGTCCGAAGACAGTAGTAAAGTAACACCTGATAAACAAAAGTCAGGTTTGGCCGTTGACGAGCTGGGACAAGTCTCAGTCCAATCAAATGCATTTCGACCGTGGAAGAAGATTATAGTCCTAATCTCACTTTTGTCAGGTTTGGAGTTGACTGGCTACATTACACTGGACTTTCTACAGGGGCATTCAGTGTATTTAAATATATTGGATATCCATTCATCCAATTTCTAACAGCGTTATCCAGTACACCAAGACAGGGTTCACCCTGGACAGGACACCAGTCCATCACAGGACACACACACACTCACACACCCCGGACAGGACACCAGTCCATCACAGGACACACACACACACTCACACACCCTGGACAGGACACCAGTCTATCACAGGACACACACACACTCACACACACACCCTGGACAGGACACCAGTCCATCACAGGACACACACACACTCACATACACACACCCTGGACACCAGTCCATCACAGGACACACACAGACACACTCACACACCCTGGACAGGACACCAGTCCATCACAGGACACATGATAAACTACAGCGACCCTCCTTAAACCACCGTGGGAGGGTCACTCGTGGGAGTCCTGACACCCGTGGTCCCCTTTGCAACGCGATCCAGCTGTAGGACAGGGATCTGGTAAAAAAAAAAAACTCTGACACCCCAGTCTATAGAGCGCCTGCGCACAGCTCCGTGAGGCTGACACCCCTAGAAACAGCTCAGACGCTCTGGAGACCCCCCAACTCCTGAACTTCAACTCCCAGTGCGGGCGAGGATCCGAGCCAGATAACACGCGGTTCTTAGAAGATTTAACACTCACAGGTAGATGTCAGATGCCGAAACTAATTTAAAAAATATAGACTACAGTACCTCTACGTGCCCAGGGCAAAGAGCAATTGTTCTACTGATCTGGCGCTGTTTGAGCTTGAATTATCGTATATATTATATGCATCTTCCTAATGATTTCACTTTGCTTTTTTGTCTCCTCCTCGCCCCCCCACAAAATGACAGAACAATTAACTTTCGTTGTGAAAGTGAAAGTAGTTTCGTACTTTCGCATTCAAATCCACCAACAGATTCTGAAATTGTTCCAACAATTTCATTGCTGCGAATTAAACATTAACTGTTTTTAAAAAATACGATGGTTTGGATGGGGCCACTTATAAGTGAATCTTAGGCAACATACAAGCCTGTTACCCGGAGAGTTTTGCTAAACAATTTCAGAATCTCCGAAAACCTAAAGACGACGAAGAGTACAAACGAAACTTTAACTTAAACGATCTGCCCCTTCGATAACACACAACACCAAAAAAAAAAAAAAAAAACTTACGACCTTCACCAGAATACCAGAATATACAAATCCGTAAACGACACCGAGAAATATGGAAGCCCGTTTCCGCCAGGGAGTAAAAAAAAAACGCGCTATGGTATCTCAGAATTGCGACTTAGTAAGTCAGAATTCCGACTTAGTATCTCAGAATTGCGACTTACAGTAGTATCTCAGAATTGCGACTTAGTAAGTCAGAATTGCGACTTAGTATCTCAGAATTGCGACTTAGTAAGTCAGAATTCCGACTTAGTATCTCAGGATTGCAACTTAGCAACTCAGAATTCCGACTTAGTAAGTCAGAATTCCGACTTAGTATCTCAGAATTGCGACTTACAGTAGTATCTCAGAATTGCGACTTAGTAAGTCAGAATTGCGACTTAGTATCTCAGAATTCCGACTTAGTATCTCAGAATTGCGACTTAGCAACTCAGAATTCCGACTTAGTATCTCAGAATTGCGACTTAGTAAGTCAGAATTCCGACTTAGTATCTCAGAATTGCGACTTACAGTAGTATCTCAGAATTGCGACTTAGTAAGTCAGAATTGCGACTTAGTATCTCAGAATTCCGACTTAGTATCTCAGAATTGCGACTTAGCAACTCAGAATTCCGACTTAGTATCTCAGAATTGCGACTTAGTATCTCAGAATTGCGACTTAGTAAGTCAGAATTCCGACTTAGTATCTCAGGATTGCAACTTAGCAACTCAGAATTCCGACTTAGTATCTCAGAATTGCGACTTAGTATCTCAGAATTGCGACTTAGCAACTCAGAATTCCGACTTAGTATCTCAGAATTGCGACTTAGTAAGTCAGAATTCCGACTTAGTATCTCAGAATTGCGACTTAGTAAGTCAGAATTGCGACTTAGTATCTCAGAATTGTAACTTAGCAACTCAGAATTCCGACTTAGTAAGTCAGAATTGCGACTTAGTATCTCAGAATTCCGACTTAGTAAGTCAGAATTGCGACTTAGTATCTCAGAATTCCGACTTAGTAAGTCAGAATTGCGACTTAGTATCTCAGAATTCCGACTTAGTATCTCAGAATTGCGACTTAGTAAGTCAGAATTCCGACTTAGTATCTCAGAATTGCGACTTAGCAACTCAGAATTCCGACTTAGTATCTCAGAATTGCGACTTAGTATCTCAGAATTCCGACTTAGTAAGTCAGAATTGCGACTTAGTATCTCAGAATTGCGACTTAGTATCTCAGAATTCCGACTTAGTATCTCAGAATTGCGACTTAGCAACTCAGAATTCCGACTTAGTAAGTCAGAATTGCGACTTAGTAAGTCAGAATTGCGACTTAGTATCTCAGAATTGCGACTTAGTATCTCAGAATTCCGACTTAGCAACTCAGAATTCCGACTTAGTATCTCAGAATTGCGACTTAGTAAGTCAGAATTCCGACTTAGCAACTCAGAATTCCGACTTAGTATCTCAGAATTGCGACTTAGTAAGTCAGAATTGCGACTTAGTAAGTCAGAATTGCGACTTAGTATCTCAGAATTCCGACTTAGTATCTCAGAATTGCGACTTAGTAAGTCAGAATTGCGACTTAGTATCTCAGAATTCCGACTTAGTAAGTCAGAATTGCGACTTAGTATCTCAGAATTGCGACTTAGCATCTCAGAATTCCGACTTAGTATCTCAGAATTGCGACTTATTAAGTCAGAATTGCGACTTAGTATCTCAGAATTGCGACTTAGTAAGTCAGAATTGCGACTTAGTATCTCAGAATTGCGACTTAGCATCTCAGAATTCCGACTTAGTATCTCAGAATTGCGACTTATTAAGTCAGAATTCCGACTTAGTATCTCAGAATTGCGACTTACAGTAGTATCTCAGAATTTCGACTTAGTAAGTCAGAATTCCGACTTAGTATCTCAGAATTGCGACTTAGCAACTCAGAATTCCGACTTAGTATCTCAGAATTGCGACTTAGTAAGTCAGAATTCCGACTTAGTATCTCAGGATTGCAACTTAGCAACTCAGAATTCCGACTTAGTATCTCAGAATTGCGACTTAGTAAGTCAGAATTGCGACTTAGTATCTCAGAATTCCGACTTAGCAACTCAGAATTCCGACTTAGTATCTCAGAATTCCGACTTAGTAAGTCAGAATTGCGACTTAGTATCTCAGAATTCCGACTTAGTATCTCAGAATTCCGACTTAGTAAGTCAGAATTGCGACTTAGTAAGTCAGAATTGCGACTTAGTATCTCAGAATTGCGACTTAGTATCTCAGAATTCCGACTTAGTATCTCAGAATTCCGACTTAGTAACTCAGAATTCCGACTTAGTAACTCAGAATTCCGACTTAGTAACTCAGAATTGCGACTTAGTATCTCAGAATTCCGACTTAGTATCTCAGAATTGCGACTTAGTATCTCAGAATTCCGACTTAGCAACTCAGAATTCCGACTTAGTATCTCAGAATTCCGACTTAGTAAGTCAGAATTGCGACTTAGTATCTCAGAATTCCGACTTAGTATCTCAGAATTGCGACTTAGTAAGTCAGAATTGCGACTTAGTATCTCAGAATTCCGACTTAGTAAGTCAGAATTGCGACTTAGTATCTCAGAATTCCGACTTAGTATCTCAGAATTGCGACTTAGCAACTCAGAATTCCGACTTAGTATCTCAGAATTGCGACTTAGTAAGTCAGAATTGCGAATTAGTATCTCAGAATTCCGACTTAGTAAGTCAGAATTGCGACTTAGTATCTCAGAATTGCGACTTAGCAACTCAGAATTCCGACTTAGTATCTCAGAATTCCGACTTAGTATCTCAGAATTGCGACTTAGTAAGTCAGAATTGCGACTTAGTATCTCAGAATTGCGACTTAGCAACTCAGAATTCCGACTTAGTATCTCAGAATTGCGACTTAGTATCTCAGAATTGCGACTTAGTAAGTCAGAATTCCGACTTAGTATCTCAGAATTGCGACTTAGCAACTCAGAATTGCGACTTAGTATCTCAGAATTGCGACTTAGTATCTCAGAATTCCGACTTAGTATCTCAGAATTGCAACTTAGCAACTCAGAATTCCGACTTAGTATCTCAGAATTGCGACTTAGTATCTCAGAATTCCGACTTAGTATCTCAGAATTGCGACTTAGCAACTCAGAATTCCGACTTAGTATCTCAGAATTGCGACTTAGTATCTCAGAATTCCGACTTAGTATCTCAGAATTGCGACTTAGTATCTCAGAATTCCGACTTAGCAACTCAGAATTCCGACTTAGTATCTCAGAATTCCGACTTAGTAAGTCAGAATTGCGACTTAGTATCTCAGAATTCCGACTTAGTATCTCAGAATTCCGACTTAGTATCTCAGAATTGCGACTTAGTAAGTCAGAATTCCGACTTAGTATCTCAGAATTGCGACTTAGTATCTCAGAATTGCGACTTAGCAACTCAGAATTCCGACTTAGTATCTCAGAATTGCGACTTAGTAAGTCAGAATTCCGACTTAGCAACTCAGAATTGCGACTTAGTATCTCAGAATTGCGACTTAGTATCTCAGAATTGCGACTTAGTAAGTCAGAATTCCGACTTAGTATCTCAGAATTGCGACTTAGTAAGTCAGAATTCCGACTTAGTATCTCAGAATTGCGACTTAGTAAGTCAGAATTCCGACTTAGTATCTCAGAATTGCGACTTAGCAACTCAGAATTGCGACTTAGTATCTCAGAATTGCGACTTAGTATCTCAGAATTCCGACTTAGTATCTCAGAATTGCGACTTAGCAACTCAGAATTCCGACTTAGTATCTCAGAATTGCGACTTAGTATCTCAGAATTCCGACTTAGTATCTCAGAATTGCGACTTAGCAACTCAGAATTCCGACTTAGTATCTCAGAATTGCGACTTAGTAAGTCAGAATTGCGACTTAGTATCTCAGAATTGCGACTTAGTATCTCAGAATTCCGACTTAGTATCTCAGAATTGCGACTTAGTATCTCAGAATTGCGACTTAGTATCTCAGAATTGCAACTTAGCAACTCAGAATTCCGACTTAGTATCTCAGAATTGCGACTTAGTAACTCAGAATTAGGACTTTATATCTCACATTTGTGACTTCGAAATAGCCATATATTTCATTGTCTGTCCTTGTGTTATTGTAACGGATTCGGGTTCTAGGGCTTGTGCCCTCGCCGCTCCCGCCCTAGTTCGTGCCTCGCTGCACCGGCTCACTTTCTTCAGCCCCGGCGGCCAGCATCACTGTTCTGCGCAGGGGAGGGCGGTGCCGTCACCACACTGCAACCAGATCGCACAACCTGTATGTCGGCCGGTCCGTTACACTATTTTCATGAATCGTACAGGATCATAGGATCTATAAGCCTGAAGACTTGTCCTGTACAGTGCCCTGATAAAAATCAAATTAATTACACTATTTTTTTTTTCTGAGGCTTCCACAGTACCCGGATGGAATAGTGCACGGTGGGCTTTTTAAAAATAGTTTTTATTTACGTAGACAGAACATGAAATAAGATACAGAAATAGGCACTTCACATCCAGAAGAATTCACAAGTATAAAAGATGAAACATACTTTTTACGTATTTCCATTGTATGTCCTTTTTTACTTAAAAAAAAGAAGGTCTTCTTTAGCTCAGCTGGCAAGACCCGGGTTCGAGCCAGTGCAGCGAGGCACGAAGTAGGGCGGGAGTGGCGAGGGCACAAGCCCTAGAACCCGAATCCGTTACAATAACACAAGGACAGACAATGAAATGTGGGCTATTTCGAAGTCACAAATGTGAGATACTAAGTCGCAATTCTGAGATACCATAGCGCGTTTTTTTTTAACTCCCTGGCGGAAACGGGCTTCCATAGAGAAGTCTTTCTATTAAACGACCAAACCAAAATCACATCTGAAGACTTAAAAACAAAACGTCGCTCACCTGCGGCACGTCCCGGTTCAATCATGTCCCGCGGGGACACGGGTTCTCCGCAGTTAGGGGTAACCTTACTCTTAGAGGGAAAAGATTTTTTTTTTAGTAAGAAAAATCCAACTTCAGTAAATCGATCTTCGATCCGGCAGATGAGCTGCACAATGACAGCACTGTCGTTTTAATACCTGACAGAACACGAGCCCAGGGAAGCTGAAATGCAAACATCCTGCCTCATTTGGGTGTGGGGGACGACTTGTTTTCCTATATAGCCTGCAGGGTCTGTGATAACTGATCTAGATTTCCCTTGTGTGTTGTATCAGGAAAGAGAATCAGACGCGGAAATACAACTGAAAATACCCCCCCCCCCCTCCATTCTGCACAGATTCTAGCCTTGAAATCCCACGATCTCGGTATATTTTCACGCTAAAAACCGATGAAGACCACCGTTAGCACCAGACAGACCCCCCCCCCCCCCCACAGAAGAAACAACCTATAGTCTATCGTGAGGGAATGCACGATCACGTTTTCTCAAGGGGCACCCCAAAACATTATCCCCAGAGCGGAATGGGGGGCGGTGCGGTTCATTGTTGAGCCCACGAGTAACTAAGAGAGAAACCAACAGGTGTCCCGTCGACCCACAGCAGAGAGCTGGCCCTGGACTGCCGGTGTTCTCTTGCTTGAGTGAGAATCGCCTTTCTGTTGAGGATGATGATGATCTAGCGCGCCTGACGACGACAGAACTCGTCGTGGTGTTTTCAGTGGAGACCTGTGCGCCGTCGTACGAGCCGCAGACTCTAAAATCTGGCCCGCCTCCACCTGTCCGGACCACATTTCACAGGTGCGCTCGCGTGTGGGATTCCAGTGGGGCTCGCTGTCGGACCGGAAGGCGTTATGGGGGTGATCGGGTCGGCCCAGTCCGTCACTGGGGTACAGCCCCCCCTCTGTCGCGGACATTTTTACAGCTCGCCGTCTGACCGGAAGGTGTTATGGGGGTGATCGGGTCGGCCCAGTCCGTCCCTGGGGTACAGCACCCTTTTTTGCAGACATTTTTACAGCTCGCTGTCTCAGGAGGGCCGGGACTATCGATAGGGATACCAGTCACCCTGGTGTCTCTCTCTTCTCCCCCCCCCCCCCCCCCCGTCCCGCTGGGGAGCGTCACAGGAGCAGACAGACCCGAACCCCCAGATTCAGAGACAGCGGATGACTGACCTCCACCCCTGCCCCTGACTACACTCACCTACACTGTTACACCTGCAGTACTACTCACACCGCTGGTTTTTCTCTCCTCACACTGCTCTGCACTGGCTTGTTTGTTGTTGCTGCTGTTGTGTGTTTGTGTTTTTGGTGATTCCTTTAATGTCTTTGCATCTGAGCACGCGTGCAAGAAAGCACCTCGTTGCGCTTGTGAGAAAGACAGAGGAGCTGAACTGAACCATCGTTGTGCAGCGATTTAAAATGAATGTAGATGATAACTGTGCCTTTCGTGAATGTACAGTAGCTCTGAAACCACACGGCTATGTTATGTCCTGTTGTAAATCTTCCTGGACCGAATTGCAAACTTATTGTGATACAAATACTTTTTGTTTTACTTCTTATGTTATATTTTTATATTGTTATATTAAAAAAAACTTATAGAAACTTCAATCCCATTGGAAACAATACAAAACTGGCCCCTGTATTTGACTTCATCATTATACTGGCACGCTGTTACAGTATATACACAAGAGTCCGCTGTTTGAACATTTTAAAACAGATGTAAAGGCGTGTTTACAGACGATTTCGAGAGGTACAGTGAGGACATGAAAGCTTATCTTTATTTAACAATAAACTTCATTTTATATAGCGCCTTGAAAGGTGGCATCTCAAAGCGCTTTACTCTGTTTAAACATGCACCCCCTGACGATGTGATCGATATGCTTGTTATATGTGTACTCGTGTTCGTATTGAATTTCCTTTTGTGGTTCAGATAAAAACAAAAACAAAGCCAAAACCAAAAAAAACAAAAAACTTCTGAATCAAAAACTCTTGTAAGGAGCCCTTACGCCGAGGCGGTGTGAAAACCAGCGGTTTTATTTCAATTTTATTTAATTTCATTATCAATGAGGCAAATTAGGTTAGTTAACTTCACGGTATTTTGTTTTCCAGTTATTGTTTTGGATTTCAGCCCAACCAGACTTTGGCTCCGTGTCTTGCGATTGTTCTAGTCCTATGGGTACGGACAAAAAAACAACCCTGCCCTCTTCCTGTAATCAAACCCCGGTCGATGAGTTTAGATTTACAAGATAAAATGTGAAAGGTTTTCCCTGTGCGCCCTGAAACTCGAACAAGACGTCCGTGGGCAAGTGTCGAGAAACAGCTCCTGTGTCAAACAGAGCGTTTGGGAGGAGGACACCCGACGTCTGTATTTAAATAGAGAAAATGACAGTTAAACGACCACAGGGGACACATGTCCTCATTCAGCCGCGCAGACACGTCTTCCTCGTCGGGAAAAGGAAGATGTCGCACTACCCGTGCTTCTTTGACAAGAAACGAGCCACGTTTAGCTCCCAGTCCGAAAGACCACACTCCTTTCCGACTGGTGTGGACTCCTGAGACCAGTACCCACTTGTATGTCATATCTGTAATATATCCCGCAGAGTACAAACAGCGTATGAGCGCGTCAGATGTCCTGAGGTGCGGTTTCAGACGCACTGCCCCCAGGAAGTCCAGAGTTGATCTTTCAGGTGTCGTGCAGATAAACTGCAGTTTCTACCGAGTCTTCAGGAGCTTTACAGTATGTGCATCTCCTGAACATCTCCTGCTGCCGGATCTACCGCTGTGATCATGAAGCACCTCCGGTCAGGACAGCGACTCGCCCATCTCTTCCTGTTTGAGTGAAGGGCGTGTGCGAACACAAGCTCCCGGTGGGGGGTTATTTTATCAATCTATCTTGTATGGCGTCTTTCGATTCTAGAGACACTTTACACGCATCAACCCATCGCAGGTCCAGAGCCCAGCTCCTCTGTGGTCAGTCAGTGTCGGTCAGAACACTGTCCCGCAGGTCCAGAGCCCAGCTCCTCTGTGGTCAGTCAGTGTCGGTCAGTACCGTGTCCCTGCAGGTCCAGAGCCGAGCTCCTCTGTGGTCAGTCAGTATCGGTCAGTACTGTGTCCTGCAGGTCTAGAGCCCAGCTCCTCTGTGGTCATTCAGTGTCGGTCAGTACTGTGTCCTGCAGGTCCAGAGCCGAGCTCCTCTGTGGTCAGTCAGTATGGGTCAGTACCGTGTCCCTGCAGGTCCAGAGCCCAGCTCCTCTGTGGTCAGTCAGTGTCGGTCAGTACTGTGTCCTGCAGGTCCAGAGCTGAGCTCCTCTGTGGTCAGTCAGTGTCGGTCAGTACTGTGTTCCGCAGGTCCAGAGCTGAGTAGTGTCTAAGAAATCGAAACTGAAACTGTGGATATGAAGAATAAACAAGTCGTTTACTTTCGTTTCCCCTCCTGTCAAAACCACCACATTCTAGAAACCGGGCTCGGTCACAGAATAGTTTCTGTTCTGAGAATAGTTTTCTCTGCGTTTGATCAGGCGGCCAGCGATGTGCTCAAAGTGTGCTCAGCACTCCAAGCGATCACGTGGAGTTTTATCGGAAACATGCTGAGACTCACGGAGAACCGCACTGAGCTGGCATGGTGACCACATACGACAACCCGTTACACAAGCGTGCTCACACACAACACAGCACAAGGTAGGTATGCCTGCAGTCTGTAAACGCAGAGAGAGAGAGAGACTGCGATAGGTGAACAGATGGACCAGTCTGGGCTGTTGTTTTTTTTCGGGGGGGTGCAGGTAATATAAGCCCAGAGTCAATCATAGTCCAGTCATTCCTGGACGCAACATCTCTCACAGAATGACTGGCACAGATGCTCATCGTGGCTGGTGCAGAGAGAAGCTCCGAACAGCTGATCTTTTCACAGAGGATGAAACACCCAGGTTTCAGACGTTTGTGAGGAGGTATGGGATTGAGGTGGGATTCCCTCTGCAGTGCCGAGGATGTCGTCTGGACTATCTGATCAACGACAGGGGCTACGCTACATTCCGGGGACAGCAGGACCATGTGGACTTCTCACAGGGCAGCAGTGATGAAGCACTTGTCCCTTGCTTTGTCAAATCGCCTGATGGCGGTGGGGAGAAGGGACAGATTGCTGTCGAAAGCAATCCCAGTGCTTCTCCTGGATACAGAAGCGCCCGTCCTTTCGTAAACTCCCACACGTTCCAGCTGTACTCGCCGACGGAGGTGTTGAGCATCGGCTTCCTGGCCGCAGCCAGGCTGGAGAGCGTGGCCATCGACGTGGTCAAGCGCAAGGAGCTCAACACAGTCTACATGCAAACTGCCGACGCCGTCCTGGTGGAGAGGTACAGGGAGAAGATAGCGTTAGAGTCCCTGAGAGGGAGGTGTCAGGTCCCGAAGATCAAGAAGGAAGAAGCTGACGGCAGTAAGAGAGAGAAGAAAAAGGAAACTTCATACAAGACACAGCTGAAAGAAGAACAAGCAGGGGACAACTGTGTGGGCGGAATGGAGAGACTGGCAGTGAAAAACGAGTAGACCCCCCTGTCCGCTCCAGTCAGAAGGTGCAGAACTGCAGGTCAGTGCACAGCCGTCTAGTCACTAGAGCCTCAAGACAGGAAGCTCTGTAACGGAGCGTCTGATGTCCGTTTTAGTCGTTGTGCATAAAACTCCACTTTTTCTAGATAGTATCTACATGGCTCATTTCTGTATTCCATCTCCCTGAGCGAAACTTAAACCCTGAACTTCACTGAGGCACTGATGAGTGATGGACATCAGGGGAGGCAGCGGATTCCTTTCGTGTGAGAGTCTTGAAATGCTTTTAAAGGGCTCTCTTTTTTATTTCTGTGCAGTGAAATGAAACTATTTAGTGATTAATTCCTGTATTGGTGTTCTCTCCATCTCTCTCCTGTTTTCAGTCTCTCTCTCTGCCTCCCTCCCTCTACCTCTCTCCCACCACCCTGAACAGGCACTTCGGAGACCAGTGCCTCCGGTCCCGCTCACCTCCCTGCCTTGGAATCCTCTACAGCTCACCGCCGCCCCCTGCTGGTCGCCGCTGGCCTTTACAGCTCCTGCTGGATGGATCAGAGCTCCCGCAAAGCTACCGCTGTTTAAGCACAACACATCAGTCAAGAAGTGCAGATCTTGATGTGATCCGTTTCTCTCTGCTTTCCTGTGCCTTAATAAAGAAACTGCGATTTTACCCAGCCTGGTTCCATCAGTCTCTGTTCTGCTGCGCTCCTGTCTCTCTCCGACTCAGTATGTTCTAAGGCAGTGGTTCTCAAACTGTGGTACGCGTACCGGCAGTGGTACGTGGAGTGTCGCCAAGTGGTACGCCAAATGACCCTGGAACTGTGTCGTGTGCGCTGAAAAATCGGGACGGGTTGTCATATTTTGTATTTTAATACGTGTCGAAGACGCAGCCTACGTACTGCGATACAGTGCGCGCTAATACTTCAGTGGACACAAGAGATACTCTGTAATTCTATACCACTCTATAGGAATGCGTGCTACGGATGCAAATGACCAATTGTATTTAAAAAAAGCTACTGTATCTCCAGCAAATAGGGAAGTAAGAGAATGTGCGTGATTTTGGAACAATGCCAACGTTGTAAACACAGGAATGCATGGAAATACGCGCTACGAACGCAGGTCATCTTGTGAGCACACGAAAGCGTGAAACCAGAAAAATATTTCAGAACTGTTCTAATTTGAGAAAAATACACCGAGCGTCTCTGTGTTTCGCTCCCATGCGCATGAAATAAAAACTTTAAATAAATACGGAAATAAAAACGAAAACGCGGAAAAATGCAAGCTGGCGGATTGCTAAAGCAGGTAAACTACACTATTTTTGAAGAACTTTGTTTGCCGTTGGCAAAAGAGCTGACACGTATTATGTGTGGAGAAAAAGCTGCAAACAGCTCGACCTGCTGCCCCCCCTGAAAGACACAGTCATTTATAGAATTATTGAAATGAAGGATTATATCAAAAGTGATATAAGTGATACACTGTTTTTCCACTATGAATATTATTCAGTATTTATACAGGTTTGAATACCGTGTGGTGGAGAAAATAAGCACGTATGTATTATTTTAATGTTGTTTCTCACTACGGCAGCTCCTACAGAGGCTGATTTGAATGTTTACAGTTTGAAAAAGGGCGATTTGACACTTTTTTTTTTACTTCTCTGTGTTTCCTCACAAGTTACTCGAGTTCTTACGAGAGAAGGGTTTCAAAACATAAACCAGGCATGCGCGCTATAGGGGGGGCGGGTTTAAGGTTCTGATTGGTCAGAAGTCGCTGGGAATGACAGAGACCTCAACCTATCAGAGGAGCTGTTCCCACAGCCGGGCTATTTGAACCGGTGGGAGGGGTGAGTCGTCATCTTGGCTGCAACTTGTGTTCAAGCGGACAGGTGCTTCACCTGTACTGCAATCAAAGGCGTTTTCATGCAGCTCAGCAAACATTTGCTTTTGCCGTTGCATTTTGCTGGAAAGCCGATAGATTATCGACGTGCTTTGTCATCTTTTAAACTGTTCTAAACGAGAGGTGAATATTTTTAATGGGAAAGAAATGTTCGTTTGCTGTGTGTTGATGTATCTGGTTACAGAGCACAGTTCTGAGGAGTTGGGCTCGTCTGGTGTTTTGTGATGTGTAGTCTCTGGTGTGGCGTTTTGTGGTTTTTGCGGGTAAAAATATTTAACTTTCCGTTGGGCAGTTTGTATCTGAAGTGTTTTGGCGAACGTTGTGATGTTGACTCGTCTATTATACAATAGTTGCACTGCGGTGAAAACAAACATTATGTTCGTCTTTAGTAAGTTATTGGACTTCACCTGCGCTTGCCATATTTTGCAAAACAGTTAATTTATTTGGAAACTGAAAAGTGTAGCGTTGTCAGCAAATACACACCTGTTGTCGGATGTGTGTACTGTGTGCTGTGCAGTGTGTGTCTGTACTTCTTGACAAAGCGATGGGCACTTTCTGATGTTTGAGCTTGGGTCCGTGTTATAAACAACATCCATTTTTTTTTGGTTCAGTTTAAATTTTTATGTCTTGGATAGACTAGGGCTTTAATATTACCGTTCGAAGATAATTAAATCCTACAAGTGAAGTATTTTTGTTGTAAAATGACATTTTCAACCCTGGATATAACAACACCGACCCACAAAAACCACGCAATGCTTTTATAATAGAAAATATTTGTTTGCAGCATTAATTAGCAACAGATGCACACAGCTGCTCTTAAAGTCATCATTAATAAAGGCCCGAACTTGACCAGGTGCTTCACTTTTACTGCAATAAAAAGCGTTTTTCTCCAAGGTAAGGGGAAAAAGTTATGTAACTTCACAAACATTTGCTTTTGCCATTGCGTTTTGCTGGAAAGACGATAAATTATCACCGTGCTTTGTCGTCTTTTAAACTGTTCTCAACGCGAGGCGAATAGTTTTAATGGGGATAAAAAGGATCATTTGCTTTTTGCTGATTGGTTACAAAACAGTTCTGAGAAGTTGAGGTTGTCTTGTGTTTTGTGATGTATAGTCTGTGGTGTTGCTGTGGTTTAGCGGGTGTGTGTGTGTATATATATATTATTCACCCGTTGTGCAGTTTCTGTCTGACGTGCTTTTGTCAGCGTTGCACTGTTGACTCGTTTATTACAAAATAGTTTCACTGCTGGAAAAACAAACAAAACATTAAATAGCGGAAGATGCACACAGCTGCTCTTAAAGTCATCAATAAAACAGGGCTGTGACATTATTTCTTTCAAAGACCATGTTGGTGTTATCCGTGCTGGCATAATGTATATAGTTCATTATATAAAAACAACCGGAAGATGAAAGCAGTCGATTATTTTACTTGTGTTGTGTTTGTAAATCCTTTCATTGTTAAATAAAAAAACATGTATTCAGAGGTCGCTACATTACACCCTCTCAAAACAACAAACAGGTTCTTCTGATGCACATTAACATGAGCGAGAGTCAGAGAGAGTGTAGCTGAGACAGAGGGACTGTTCTCAGTTCTGTTTCTGTCTTGAGTCATTTTCACTCCACAGCTTCTCCCTGAAAACCAGTCCTGCTGGTTTGTTTTACAGGCTTCTCTTATAAATTAACACCTAGACTGTAGATGTGTGCTGTTTCTTAATACTTTATAGGAAAATCTTATCATTTGCAATATGGTGGAGTATGTTTGCAAGCAAGATATCAAAAATTTCAGTCAGAACCAGTGTTTTCTGTACACCTGGTGGAGTTTTGCACGAATGTCGGTTATTGTGTGAGACGTCGGTGTGAAATGGCGAGTGTGGAGTGACCAGGGCAGGTTGGGGTTCTAGTGATGGATGGGGGTGCACCTGCAGGCAGTGGGCTGGTGAGGGCTGTGTCTGTGGGCTCATGTGGTCGTGTCTGTGGACGGGTGTCTCAGAGGGGCCTTCCAGCAGGTTCTCAGGAAGCTCTTCAGGAAGAGAGCCGGCAGAGGTCTGAAGTGGATCTCCTGGACTCGCCCCTGACCGGTCTGCTCCCAGTCCTGGCCTGGACTCTGGGATTCGCTGTGGGATGTGAGTCTTGGGTCAGGAGTCGATGCTCACTCACACTGAGAGACAGACAGGCGCCACGCCAACCCTGCTCCACCTACACACAAACACACAGAGTCCTACACAATTGCAAACTCTGTCCGGGAAGCTCCAGGACAGGTGGGGAGGGACTGGGAATGTGGGGGCTGCTCCCCCTGATGATGGGAAATGGGACCAGGCAGCCAGGACTGGAGAGGGTGCCCCCAGACCTGCAGTTAGAGGACAGGGGGACAGGGGACCCCCCCCCCCCCCCGTCAGCCAGGCAGGTGAGTGCAGAGCAGGTGAGTCTCTCCTTCGCTGGGTTTCCCTCACAGGTGACGCTGGTCTTCATCGATCCTGCAGGGATCTGATCGGACCAGTCTGGGGTCTACACACTCTGAGGGGGCAGAGCAGGAGTCGTCTCAGGGAGACGGACAGGATGTCCTGACTGCCTTCCTCCTCCTCTTCTCTGCCTGCTGGAGCCTGTGAGGAAGAGGAGGATGACGAAGAGCTACTGATGACCCTGGTCCAGGTGGAGAGGGGATCTCCATCCTTTTGTTGGGGTGTGGGAGGGTGACCCTCAGGGTGGTGTCCTGACCTGCTGTCTCTCCCTCAAGATCCTGGTCAGACAGCTGCCTCTAGACTCATGAAACATCATAGTCACTGCACTGGGTATTTAATATAATAATTACTGCACTGTTTCCATGATGAGGGACACTCACTGTACTGTGTGTTCATTGTAATAATCACTACACTGTTTATTTAATATAATAACCACTGTACTGTGTGTTCACTAATAATCACTATACTGGGTATTCAGTATAATCATCACTGAACTGTTTTCATAATGAGGGACAATCACTGTACTGTGTGTTCACTGTAATAATCACTGAACTGTGTGTTCATTGTGAGGGACAATCACTGTACTGGGTTTTTACTGTAATAATCACTGTACTGGGTGTTCACTGTAATCATCACTATGCTGGGTATTAATAACTGTACTGGGTGTTCACTGTAATCATCACTGCACTGGGTATTAATAATCACTGTACTGTGTGTTCACTGTAATCATCACTGCACTGGGTATTAATAATCACTGTACTGTGTGTTCACCATAAACATCACTGCACTGAGTGGTAATAATCACTGCACTGTTTATTTAATATAATAATCACTGAACTCTGTTTTCATTGTAAGGGACAATCACTGTACTGGGGGTTTACTGTAATCACCATACTAGGTATTCAGTATAATTGCTTTATTGGGTAATTGATGTTATAGTCACTACTCCATTTTCACTGATGGACAGTTGCTGTACTGGGTATTTACTGTAAAATACTGTAAAGATCACTGTACCAGGTGTTCAGTATAATAAAAACTGTAGTGGGTGTTCACTATGACAGGCAATCGCTGTGCTTGGTATTCACTGTAATCATCACTGCACTGGGTGTTCACTGTAATCATCACTATGCTGGGTATTCAGAGTGCTGTCTGTAATTCACTGTACAGATAAATCCTGTTTTTCAGTTGTAGGTGGGCTCCTGAAAGGACTGCTGAGCCCAGAAGGAGTGTGATTAGAGAGGAGGGACAGGTGAGGTGAGCTGTTTACTGTGGCGCAGGGGGACACTGGGGGGCTGTGGCGCAGGGGGACACTGGGGGGCTGTGGCGCAGGGGGACACTGGGGGCTGTGGCGCAGGGAGACACTGGGAGGAAGAGCTCAGTGTTGTCCCCATGCAGGTACCTCTCACTCATCCCTGCTGCAGCTCTGTGTGATTCACAGGACAGAAGTGTGGCGCTCACAGAGCAGAGGAAGTCAGAAACTCCTGCTGGAGCACCTGACTCAATATTCTGTACAAACCAGGCAGAGAAACAACATGGAGCCCTTTTCTTGGATAGAAACTGTGCAATTCAGTCATCTATTTCTTCTTGATTAATTTTGTGCTGTTTATTTGGAGAAATTGTCTCTAACAGACTTTTTTTTGTGAATAGTTTTACTACAGATTCACTGTACTGGGTATTCACATTAATGGTCAGTCACTTCTACAGTCTCTTGAATATTTACTGGAAACTCACTGTAGTGGTTAGTCACTTTGACAGATATTCACTAAGAAATAACCTCTGTACTGCACATTCACAAGCTAGTAAGTTTCTTACCTCAATAATTACTGACTTGCATATTCACTGTTAATAGTTCAACACTAAACCAGTGTTTTTCCTGAATATTCACTCCACTGGTGGTCCCAGTCTGGTGAGAGCAGGAGGACTGGGGGTACCACTGGAATCCTGAAGGAGAAAAAGTCAAGAGGAAGGACAGACGCCCCAACATCGGAGCTCTCTCCCAGTCGGACACCAGGAGCCCTGACGCCCTCATCCTCTCCCATCGGCTCCATCTTTCCGGTCGTCTCGTCTGGACGTCGGGCTCCAGGATCTCAGGGAAGGTTCCCTCCTCCCAGCCCGGCTCAGGCCTGAGGAGTCTGGAAGATCTGGGAGAAGCCAACAGGAAGAAACTCCTCCTGGACCTCGACTCTGGGACGAGCCCAGCACCTGGACCCCCCCGGAGACTCGGGCTGACCAGGAGGAGGAGCCCAGGGGTGTCACAGTAATGAAGGGGAGCCCAGGGGTGTCAGAACCTCTGAACGAGGTGAGGAAGGGGAGAGAGAGCCTGTGGACAACACACCTGTGTTTCTCCAGGACGGGTCTCCAGAACAGCAGCTCTGGACCGGAGCAGTCGGGACTCGGTGGAGCACAGGCTGCCTTCAGGCATGTTTATTCCCAGCAGGAGCCAGGTCAGACCCTGTACCACGCAGGAGAGGGCACCCCCAGACCTGCACAGGACAAGGGGGTGTGTGACTGGTCGTACAAGATGGGACAGGGTACCCCCATCAGCACAGAAGGGTACAAGGTGCCAGACAGGTCGCTCCCTGCCCGCTGAAGCCTGTGAGGATGACGACGACGATGATGATGAAGAGCTGCCCATGCCCCTGGTCCAGGTGGAGAGCTGGACTCCTTCTGTCGGGGTGCCAGGGGGTGACCCTCAGGGCTGTGTCCTGACCTCCTGCTGTCTCTCGCCCACAAGGACCTGTTCAGTGTGCTGTTGACACTACACTCTCGAACCCAAGTCCAACACCAACCTCCAGCACGAGCACAAGGTCAGGTTAGTCCTGTCACTCCTGTGTCACACCCAGGGCTGGAACCCACAACCCTACTAGTGAGAGAGGAGAACTGTTAAAGTTCCATTATGGATATTAGTACATGATGAAATACTGTTCATTTTATTAACGGTAACATTAGTCAAATTAATTTATTAGCAGCACCAGCATTAGAATCTAATTATGCACAACACCACCAGCAGGACCGGAAGAGAGTTCAGACGTCTCTGTTTCATTAACTCTGTGATTCTCAGGTGTAATATTATTGTACGGTTGTCATTATGGTCTGTTTCTCCTGCGATCTTGTCTTGAGAGACGAGTGAAGGTCGGGCTCTGTCTGAGATGACAGAGCCTTCAGACTCCTGAAACAGCTGCTCAGCCTACACCTGCGTCTCCTGCTCTCTGATGTCAACACCAACAAACCACGGGGTCAGGGGTCAAGGGTCAGGAGCGACTCCAGTACACAGCAGATTTCCTGTTTTCCTTAATTTTCCAGGATGTCCAGAGGCTGATGGTGGGAAGACAGGTAGGAGGGTGCTGTTCCCAGCCGAGGGTGAGGGAGACGGAGCCTGAACACTGCAGCACAGGTTCTGAGCATAATGGCCTCTCTCCAGTCGGTAACGCCTGCCTGTGCTCTCCGGTCCGGTGTGCTGTTACTCAGCTGTCTCTCCAGTCAGGCCCTGGAGGGCTGAGGCTCCGTCTGCGAATCCTGGAATAATCCTGCGGTACCCACCCAGCAGTCCCAGGACTGAGCGGACTTGTCTGGGTGCGAGGCCGGGATCTCGTTGGACCCTGCGCTCTGACCCCCAGCTTCTCTCTCTCTGTGTGTCTCATGGAGAGCAGGCTGGGCTCTGTGAAAAGACACATTCCTCATGCAGGAACCTGTATAGGATCAATGAAGTGATCTGATCTTACTAGGAGGCCATGAGGGGTAAAATCCAGGGACGGGGAATTCGGGGAGCAGGAGACCCCTCGGACCTCACTCCTGCGGAACGCAGCTCAGAAGGTTCTCCTCCCTCCCAGACGCGGCTCACAGGAAGCGGCTCTCTGGGCTGCTGCTCCGACCACACTTCCCACAATTCCCCACTCCAAGCGTGGTCCCTCTCTTCCCCGTCCGGCGCGGGCGGTTCAGGGCTCGCAGAGGAAATCCGCAGGGAGGAGAAGGAGGTTGTCAGAGGGACCCCCTGTCCGGGAGTGAGGGTGCGCTGCTCGGACACGCCTCGTCCCTCGTCTTCAAGATGTCCCTGGGGGACGCTCAGCTGTTCCTCCTCTCCTGCCTCTCTTCCTGCAGACGGGGGGGGGTCTCCTGCTTCTCTTCCTGCAGACAGGGGGAATCCTGGGGATCCCCGAAGGACCCCTCCAGGGGCGAACGTCGACCCCGGCAGCCAGGGGTCCCGATCGGATCCCCGTCTCGGACATGTGCTTCCGAAGCCAGCTCTTCGGGGTCTGACTGACCCGTCTGACCAGGCCGCCGGTCTCCGGGTGGGAAGGAGACGGATTCCCGGCGGGGTGTGTACTGGCCCCAGTGGTCTGGGAGTGGAACCAGTTCCCTGGTCTGTTCCAGTGTCAGGTGGTACTGCGGCCGCTGGACAGTGTGTTCATGGTCAGATGGGTCTTTGTGTTTCTTCCAGGGGAAGACTTCAGGACCCTGAGTGGCGTGTTCGCAGGCGGGTCCCTGTCCTGCTCCTCTCCAGGTCGGCGCTGGCCGGCGCCCTGTCCCCCTGCTGCTCGATGCCGCCGGTGAGCTGGCACACTGGACAGGACCTGCGGCTCTGACTGGTACCCCTGGAGCGGCCAGGCCAGTGACGGCGTCCGGCAGTTCGGGCCCTGGGTTCGTGTCTGGCCCAGGTTCTGGCCGGTCCAGTGTGTGTCCTGTCTTCACGCACACACCTGGGTTAGAGGGGAGCTACAGCGCTGTTTTAATTTCAGGGTGAGAGAGAATCGGCATTGATCAGTGCGTTTCAAACCACGACACGAGTCAAATGTCCACTTGGACTTCCCGTTTACATCGCAGAATAGACCGAATTTCCAGGTACGTGCGGCGCTGTGTTCTGTAGTTCAGGACGAGGCAGAGGAGAAGTGACCCTATTACACTGTGAACAAGCAGGCTTGCTTTAGTTCAATAGAAAAATGACTCTCCATTTCAAGATGGGTTTTGCCCACAAATACTCCTTGTGAACTCTGCACGTAGATCACGTTTCTGCGGTGAAGTATCTGCTGCACAATCAGTGCTCATTCGCTCATCACTGTGACTAGTGAGCAGGAAGGGCAGCTCCACATCGCAATGCCTGGGAACTCTCGCTCTCGCTCTCGCCCGAGGCCAGAGCAGGGGTTTCCAACAAAGTGGCGACACTTCAGTACTGTCAGAAAATTCACGATTGGGTGCTTAATTTGGAATTTGAAAAATCTTGCGTAATTGTCAATGAATTTTCGCTAAAGAGATTTAACAACTGGGTTGAGAAATTGGGACTGCAGTTAATCTTGAAACGAGCTGTTGTGTTAGTTTTCTGTGTGATGAAGCCAGTCGCCCTTCACCACGGAGACTTCCTCGGCCTCCACAGCCTGCTCCCAGCAGGATGAGCCGATGAGCCGCTCCGGCCGGGAGGGACCGGTCTGTCTCCGCGGGCGAGACGCTCTGCTCCCCTGGGCACAGGCACAGCGCCGGTCTCCTCCAGCCCAGTCGTAGCCGCTCTCCTCTCTCTGCGCCTTGTCCTGTCTCCGGGGTCTCGATCGCCCGTAGCACAGGGAGGGAGTTCACCTCGGACCGCTCTCTCGCTGCGCCGGACCCCCTGCTTGGCGCGAGGCCTGGGGGTAACGCTCGCTTGGTGTGGATATCGGGCTCTGGTCTGGGGTTCACTGACCTGGTCTCCTGACCTGGGAGGATTCTGAACTGGACCCCAGAGAAACAGCTGAGAGCCCTGGACATCATCAAGAACAGCCCCCGGGCCCCAAGCAGACTCCAGACCCCCTTCAGGGTGAGAACATGGCTGGACTCGGGCGCCATAAACCTCTGGAAAGCTGTTGCAGTTCAGGGCTCTGTGGGAAGTGCACCTCGTGTGTGTGTCTCCTGTGTTCTCCGCCATTGTCATTCCAGTCGACCTCATCTCGAACCCTCACGGGACTGTGCTGGGACTCTCATCCCGACTCTTGGGAGCTCGTATCGGGATCTTGTGAGGAGTCCACCAGGATGGGTTCGGTCACTCCTCAGTACTACCCACGGCGAGCCTCGAGCTGTGTCCCTCGGTTCTGATGGTCCTGTCTGCTTCAGGGTCTTCCTCCTGATCTCCATGACCGCAGCGCAGGTCTTCCCAGCGGCTGTGTGCTGTCGGATCTTCCCACAGTCGTCACTGGGAGGAGACCCTCCCCGGAGTTAGAGGATCGCTGGTGTCACCTGGGTGTGTCAGGTGTGGGACGTATCAGAGTACCTTTCACTGGGGGGACGGGACACAAACTGGGGGACTTTCAGTGTCCCTTCTGTCCACATCCAGAGCACACAGGCGCTGTTTCCTTGCTTTCAGGGCCACTGTGGTCTGCAGAGAGCTGCCCTTCTCCTCTACACTCAACAGAGCGGGTTACCGAGCCTGGGAGCTGTCCAGGTCTGAGGTCAGTGGGCACGTCGGTTCACAACACGTATGGGTGGAGATCGGGTATAGGCTGGACTCTTTCTGCTGTATTTTCCTAAATTCTCCAGGATGTCCAGAGGCAGACAGTGGGAAGATGGAGGTGGGATACTCTCTCCTGTCCATCTTAATCCTAATTTTCCAGGATGTCCAGAGGCAGCCAATGGAGAGACAGGTATAGTTGGGAGTTGGGATAGAAGTTGGATGCTTTCTCTGTGATCTTTTCCCTAATTTTCCAGGACGTACTCAAAATTGACAGTGAGAAGATGGGTATATATGAAGATTGAACCTGTTCCCGTATTCTTTCCTACTTTTCCAGGATGTTCTGAGGAAGACAGTGGAGAGACAGGTATGGATGTGAAGATGGAGTGGGGGTTGGGTGCTCTCTTTCCTTTTTTCCCTAGTTTTCCAGGGTGTCCAGAAAAGTCAGGTGGAACACCAGTGTGGATGAAGTGTTAGGATGGAGGTTGACGCTCTGTCCTGTGTTCATTTCTGTAGTTTTCCAGAATGTCCTGAGGCAGACAGTGGGAAGGTGACGGGCTGTCCAGAGACAGACAGTGGGAAGACAGGTATGGATGAGGAGTTGGAGGTTGGATACTCTCTCCTGTCTCTTTTCCCCAGAGTCCAGAGGCTTCCAGTTGGAAGATGGGTATGGATGACGTGTTGGGATTGACATTGGACTGTATTTTTCCAGGTTGTCCAGAGGCAGACAGTGGGAAGACGGGTATGGTTGGGAGTTGGAATGGAGGTGAGATACTCTCCTGTCCATCTTTCTCCTAATTTTCCAGGATGTCCAGAGGCTGGCAATGGAGAGATGGGTATGGTTGGGAGTTGGGAGAGAAGTTGGAAGCTTTCTCTGTAATCTTTTCCCTAATTTTCCAGGATGAACTCAAAATTGACAATTTTAATTTTCCAGAGGCTGCCAGTGGGAAGATGGGTATGGATGAGGTGTTGGGGTTGACATTGGACTCATTGACTGTATATTCCTTAATTTTCCAGGCTGGCCAGAGGCTGACAGTGGGAAGACAGGTATGTATGAAGATTGAACCCTCTCGTGTCTCTCTTTTCCCTAATTTTCCAGGGTGGCCAGAGGCTGCTGGTGGAGAGACGGGTATGGATGGGAACTCTGCACGTTAGATCACGTTTCTGCAGTGAAATATCTGCTGCACAATCAGTGCTCATTCACTCATCACTGTGACTAATGAGCAGGAAGGGCAGCTCCACATCGTGATGCCTGGGAACTCTCGCTCTCGCCCGAGGCCAGAGCAGGGGTTTCCAACGAAGTGTCGACAATTCAGTACTGTCAGAAAATTCACGACTCAGTGCTTAATTTGGAATTTGAAAAATGTTGCGTAATTGTCAATGAATTTTCGCTAAAGAGATTTAACAACTGGGTTGAGAAATTGGGACTGCAGTTCATCTTGAAACGAGCTGTTGTGTTAGTTTTCTGTGTGATGAAGCCAGTCGCCCTTCACCACGGAGTCTTCCTCGACCTCCACAGCTCCTGCTCCCAGCATGTCTCCGCGGGTGAGGCGCTCCGGGCGGGAGGGACCGGTCTGTCTCCTCTAGCCCAGTCGCTCTGCTCCCCTGGGCACAGGCACAGTACTGGTCTCCTCCGGCCCAGTTGCTCTGCTCCCCTGGGCACAGGCACAGTACTGGTCTCCTCCAGCCCAGTCGTAGCCGCTCTCCTGTCTCTGCACCTTGTCCTGTCTCCAGGGTCTCGATTGCCCGCAGCACAGGGAGGGAGTTCGCCTCAGACCGCTCTCTCGCTGCGCCGGACCCCCAGCTGGGCGCGAGGCCTGGGGGTAACGCTCGCTTGGTGTGGATGTCGCGCTCCGGTCTGGGGGTCACTGACCTGCTCTTCTGACCTGGCCTGGGAGGATTCTGAACTTGCCCCCAGAGAAACAGAGAGAGCCCTGGACAACATCATCAAGAATAGCCCCCGGGCCCCAGGGCCCCAAGCAGACGTCACTGGGAGGAGACCCTCCCTGGAGTTAGAGGATCGCTGGTGTCACCTGGGTGTGTCAGGTGTGGGACGTATCGGAGTACCTTTCACTGGGGGGACGGGACACAAACTGGGGGACTTTCAGTGTCCCTTCTGTCCCCATCCAGAGCACACAGGCGCTGTTTCCTTGCTTTCAGGGCCACTGTGGTCTGCAGAGAGCTGCCCTTCTCCTCTACACTCTACAGAGCGGGTTACCGAGCCCGGGAGCTGTCCAGGTCTGAGATCAGTGGGCACGTCGATTCGCAACACGTATGGGTGGAGAGATCAGGTATAGGCTGGACTCTTTCTGCTGTATTTTCCTTAATTCTCCAGGATGTCCAGAGGCAGACAGTGGGAAGATGGAGGTGGGATACTCTCTCCTGTCCATCTTAATCCTAATTTTCCAGGATGTCCAGAGGCCGACAATGGAGAGACAGGTATGGCTGGGAGTTGGGATAGAAGTTGGATGCTTTCTCTGTGATCTTTTCCCTAATTTTCCAGGACGTACTTAAAATTGACAGTGGGAAGATGGGTATGTATGAAGATTGAACCTGTTCCTGTACTCTTTCCTAATTTTCCAGGATGTTCTGAGGAAGACAGTGGAGAGACAGGTATGGATGTGAAGATGGAGTGGGGGTTGAGTGCTCTCTCCTCTTTTCCCTAGTTTTCCAGGATGTCCAGAAAAGTAAGTGGGAACACCAGTGTGGATGAAGTGTTGGGATGGAGGTTGACGCTCTGTCCTGTGTTCATTTCTGTAGTTTTCCAGAATGTCCTGAGGCAGACAGTGGGAAGACAGGTATGGATGAGGAGTTGGAATGGAGGTTGGATACTCTCTCCTGTCTTTCTTTTCCTTAATTTTCCCAGAGTCCAGAGGCTTCCAATGGGAAGATGGGTATGGATGACGTGTTGGGATTGACATTGGACTGTATTTTTCCAGGTTGTCCAGAGGCAGACAGTGGGAAGACGGGTATGGTTGGGAGTTGGAATGGAGGTGGGATACTCTTTCCTGCCCCACTTTCTCCTAATTTTCCAGTATGTCCAGAGGCAGACAGTGGAGAGATGAGTATGTTTGGGATAGGAGTTGGTTGTTTTCTCTGTAATCTTCTCAAATTTTCCAGGATGTCCAGAGGCAGACAGTGGAGAGACAGGTATGGTTGGGAGTTGGGATAGAAGTTGGATTCTTTCTCTGTGATCTTTTCCCCAGTTTTCCAGGATGTGCTCAAAATTGACAGTGGGAAGAACGGTATGGAGGTAGGATGCTCACTCCTGTCTCTTTTCTCTTATTTTCCAGGATGTCCAGAGGCTGACACTGGGGAGACGGGTATGGATGAAGATTGAACCCTCTCCTCTATTCTTTCCTAATTTTCCAGGATATCCAGAAGAAGAAGTTGATGCTCACCCCCGTCTCTCTTTTCCCTAATTTTCCAGAGGCCAGAGGCTGCCAGTGGGAAGATGGGTATGGATGAGGTGTTGGGGTTGACATTGGACTGTATTTTCCTTAATTTTCCTGGCTGGCCAGAGGCTGACAGTGGGAAGATGGGTATGTATGAAGATTGAACCCTCTCCTGTCTCTGTTTTCCCTATTTTTCCAGGCTGGCCAGAGGCTGCTGGTGGAGAGACGGGTATGGATGGGAATATAGCCTGGGGGTTGATGGTCTCTCCTCTTTTTTTCCAGGTTGTCCAGAGGCGGCCAGTGGGAAGACGGGTATGGCTGGGAGTGGGGATGGAGGTGAGAAGCTCTTTCCTGTCTTTCTCTTCCTCCTTGTGTCGGTCTCTGTGACGTCTCTCTGCCTGTCTCTTGAGCTGTGTCTTTCTCTCAGTCCAGCTGCTTGTGCTCTGTAAAACACTACACTTCTGCAGTATTAAACAGGGCTTTTTGACTGTGGATTGCAGGTTTGATTCCAGAGGGGGACACAATCTTGAACCCCAGAGTGAGGTACTTTGCTCAGATGGACTGTTCTGATCATTATCAGTGGCTGTACTGTAGGGAGTTGAGTGTTGACAATGGTGTACTCCATTCTCGAGAGTATTGTACCTTAATACACTGACACGTCTGTGAGTTGATCTTTCACCTGAGCTGAACTTTGGTACTGAATGATACACCAGTGTGCTGAATTCTTTCCTATATTATAATTTAATACCCTCACCTGTGTATTATATTCTCATCTCCACTGAGTGTTAATACAAAATAATACTGGTGATACTAAATCGTGTATACTAAACTCCTGTCCTGAGCTTTAATTCTTAATGACAGACCTGTGTGCTGAGCTATCCTGTGGACTGTGCTGTAATACTGAAACCAGCGTGCTGAACTTGTACTTAATTTAATTCTCACATTGACACACGAGTGCTGAACTCTCACCTTTACTGTGCTTTCATACTTAAAAATGTATACTGAACCTTCACGTGGACTGGACTTTAATACTTAAACCAGTTTGCTGAACTCAAGCTTGAACTGAGCTTTAATATTCAGTGATGCACGTGTGTGCTAAACTGTCACCTATACTGTGCTTTCACACTCGAACCTGTGTGCTGAACTCTCATCTCCACTGTGGTCTAATACAAACTCCAAAGGGCTGAACTGCTGTCTGTGCGGTGTGGTAATACTCCAAACTAGAAACTAAACTCTCGCCTTGACCGTTTTAATTCTCAAACCTCTGTGCTGGGCTCTCAGCTGTACTATAGTGATACTCAGCCCTGTGTACTGTATTGTAATCCTCAGATAAGTGGATACGGGTCTGACTGGTACTGTTTTACAATACTCAGACCTGTGTTCTAGACTCTCACCAGTACTGAGCTTTCATACGCTATGATACCTTTGTGTTGAATTTTCACCTGTACTGTACTATAAAACTTATACCAGTGTGCTGAACTCTCAGTTGTACTGTGCTTCAATACTCAGTGACACACCAGTATGCTGAACTTCCACCTGCAGTGTTCTTTAATACTTGAATCAGTGTGCTACACTCTTACCTTTTACTGAGTTGTAATACCTAATGACACACCTGTGTGCTTCACTCTCACCTTGACTATGTTTAATACTCACACCTGTGTGGTCAGTTCTCACCTGGACTCTAGCTTGTACTGACCTTTAGTACTCAGTGACACATCAGTTTGCTGAGCCTTCACCTGCAGTGTATTGTAATACTCAGATGTGTGTGTGCTGGATTCTCAACTTTCTGTGCTTTAATCCTGAAAGCGTTGTGGTCACCTCTCACCCGGACTGTACTAAAACACATAACCTAGTGCTTTTTTCTGTGCCTTAATACTGAAACCTGTGTTCTGAACTCTCCGCTGCAGTGAGCTTTAATACAAAAACCTGTTTGCTTCTTTGTCGTCTGTAATGAGTGGTAATACGCAGACTGGTCATCTTTACTCTGGTCTTTTCTGTGCTTTAATCCTCTCATCGGTTTGGACATCTCTCACCCTGACTGTACTAAACTACTTCACCCAGTGTGCTGAACTCTTGCTTGTACTGAGCTGTCATACTCAGTGACACAATCGTTTGTAGAACCCTCACCTGCAGTGTTTTATAATACTCAGCCCTGCGTGATGAACTGTAACCTGTACTGTTTTTGTGCAGTGCTCAGACGTGTGTCCTGAACGGTCTCCAGTACTGAGCTTTAATCCACAACAGCACCCCTGTGTGCTGGGTTCTCACCTGTACTGTACAATACGAGTTAAACCAGTGTGCTGCTCTCACTTGTGCTGAGCTTCAGTACTAGACCAGTCTGCTGCACCTTCACCTGTGGCGTGTTTTAATACTCAAATCTGTGTGCTGATCTGGACTGTTATAATACTCAGCCCTGTGTCGTGTGCTGAACGCTCATCTGTACCGTTTTGTAACCCACAGACCTGTGTACTGTACTGTGTTGTAATATATAGACTGGTGTACTGAACCGTCACTTGAACTCTGGAAAACAAGAGTACCGGAGCATTTGGGCCCGGAGTACCAGACTCGGAGACAGTTTTTACCCCCGCACTATCAAACTACTAAACTCCCAGCCTCTCTCGCCTCTGATCTGAACCTCACAGTGCCTTCTCTCTTACCACAAACTCACACACACATTGAAATCTACCCCTACCTTCCATGTCAAAAAGCTCACTCCCCATCATTTCCATCCTTTTATTTCATTGTGTTAATGTTGTTGCACACTGCCTGTTGTCTCTTTGTTTTATTTTATTATACAATTGTATTGTTTTTTTTGTACTACCTATCGTCTGAGAGCCAGCTAACTAGCATTTCGTTATCCTATATACCTGTAGGTGAGTGTAATGACAATGAACTTGAACAGTGTTGTAACAGTCAGCCTCAGTCCTGTATTGCAGTGTTACTACTCGGATTTCTGCCTGAAAGTGTCCCCTGTCTGTAGTAATCTGAACTATCGCCTATAAAACTATTGTTGTAAAACCCAGACCGATGTAGTGTTGCAGTCTAATAATTGGACCCGTGTTCCAAACTGTCCCCTGTCATACTCCTGCCTGTGTACTGTACTCTGCTGTAATAATGTGCTGACATGTCACCTCAGTCCTCTTGTATTGCTCAACCCTCTGTCCCCTGATGTGAACTGTCCCCTCTCCTGTTGTAGTACTGAAACCTGTGTGCTGTACAACAGTGTCATAATTGGACTCTGCTGTTGAACTGTATTGTAGCACTCGGAGCTGTCCATGGTCCTGTGCTGTAATAGTGTACTTCTGTATGCTGATCTGTCACCTGCACTGGGCTGTAATACTCAACCCTCTGTACTGTGAACTGTCACCTCTATGATGTTGTAATACCCTGACTTGTGGCCTGTGCTTTAATCTATGCAGTTGACCAATGTGCCAACTGGTTTTCTGTGCTCTATTGTAATATTCAGGTCTCTGTATTGTACTGTGCTGTGACGTGTCACCTGTACTTTATTGTAAGATTCAGATCTCTGTATTGTACTCTTATGCGCATGGTCACCTGTACTCTAGTGTAATATCCAGGTCTTTATTGTACTGTCATGTACTTTCTCATATGCTGGACTGTGTATTGAACTGTCTCCTGTACTTCATTGTAAGATTCAGATCTGTATTGTACTGTAAAGTTAATTGTCCTCTGTCTTCTATTGTCATATTCAGATCTTTGTATTATGTGCACTGTCCCCTCTACTCTATTGTCATATTCAGGTCTCTGTAATGTACTGTGAAGTGAAATGTCACCTGTACTTTAGTGTAAGATTCAGATCTCTTTATTGTACTCTCATGTGAACTGTCTCCTGTACTGCACTGTAAGACTCAGATCTCTGTAGTGTACTGTCACCTGTACTCTAGTATATTATTCAGATCTCTAGTGTATTGTGAAGTGAATTGTCCCCTGTACTGTCATATTCAGAGCTTTGTATTGTCATGTGAACTGTCACCTGTACTGTATTGTAAGACTCACATCTCTGTATTGTTCTGTTACCTGTATTCCATTGTAATATGCAGGACTCTGTATTGTACTGTGAAGTGAATTGGCCTCTGTACTCTATTGTCATATTCAGATCTTTGTATAATAATGTACACTGTCACCTGTACTCTACTGTAAGACTCAATTCTCTGTATTGAACTGTCACCTGTACTCTATTGTCATACTCAGATTTCTATTCTAGTGTGAAGTGAATTGTCCCATGTATACTATTTTCATATTCAGATCTTAGTACACATGAACATAGTCACCTCTCCTCTATTGTAATATGGAGGACTCCGTATTGAACTGTCATCTGTACTTTAAGATTCAGATTTGTAATGACTGTCACTTCTTCACTATTGTATTCAGTTGGTTGGACTGTAGTCTGATGTGAATTGTCACCTGTACTCTATTGTAAGAGTCAGGTCGCTGTATTGTACTGTGCTTTGAACTGTCACCTGTACTCTATTGTAGTATTTCTCTTTGTATTGTTCTCTCCTGTACACTATCACCTCTACTCTATTGGAGTATTCCTCTCTCTGTACTGTAGTGTGAGGTGCATTGTCACCTGTCGTCTGTTGTAAGACTCGGCTCAGCCCTGTTCTGAGTTTCAGATCTCTGTCCTAAACTCTTAGGAGAGGAAGTGTAAAACCTCCAGGCCTGCCCTCTTACCTGGTGCTGTCCTAGAACAACATGGCTGCTGGTGTTTCACCGCTGTTGAGCAGCTGTGTTTTCAGGTGGAGTTATTGTGCTGCTCCCCAGTTTGCTATGGCCTGTGCCAGGTCCCTGCACTACTCTCCCTCGATCAGAACTGAATTCTCCTGTGCAGTAACCACCCCAAGCTGGGGTTGTTGTGGACATGTGTGAATTGTCTGTGTTCAGTCTCTACTCCTCTACTGTACCCCTCGCAGAAAGAGGTCTCGTTCTGTCAATCTAGCCGGTAGGGGCTACCCCCATGTCGGCTGTGTAAGAGAGCTGATGGACCGCTCACCTAAGTGACCGTGCAGGGTGAGTGAGTGAGTACTGATGCTCCTACTGGCTGTGACCACACGGTCTTCACTGCTCAAGGGCGAGGAACCCCACTCCCAGGAGTCAAACCCCAGGAGCAGAACGGAGTGAGAGTCTGGGGCAGTCCTGAGGGCAGGGCTGCTGTCTCTGTGCTCAGGGTGTTCTCCTCCTGGCTCTGTTTCATAGTGCAGAAGCGGAGGGCGGGTCTCTGTGGCTGGAGTCTGTTGCGTCTCTCAGGAAGTGTTACCCAAGGTGGGGGAGCTGAGGTGCAGTAACAGCCTTTGTCTACAAGCTGGGGTCTGACACTGGGCACAGAGATGGTCTGGTTTCCTTTCAATCTAATGCACCTCCTTCCTCTCAGCTCCATGGTGCAGTCATCTGCTCCAGGCTGGACTCATCTGATACCGGGAGATACGGGTGGGATAGTGCTGGAGTGTGTACAATGGGCCAAGAGAGGGGGTACGATCTCAACCCTCTGTTACTCTCTCACTGGGACTGTCCTGCTTCATGAACTACATTTCCCAGCAGGCCATGAGGATGATTGTGGCCAATAGGCTTCCTCCCCTGGGTTGATAAGGTGCAGGTGTTGTCAATTGAAGCCTGCAGCCAGTGTATATAATGAGGAGCTCACACATGAGAGAGCTCAGAGACCGGTTACACTCCTGCAGAGGGCTGGAGCCTGGAGGTGCAAGTTCATACATTCTGTGGGTTTGTCACTGGGAAGGAAAAGGTTAAAGAGCAGGGAAACTCTGAAGCTGTGCTGAAGGAATATATATAGATCAACAAACTAGGTTATTTTTACTAAGATAGTTTTGTAACTCACTCTGCCCGCTGTGTCAGTTTTGCTGCTTTCTGACACTCCAGCTCATAGTGTGACAAACTTCACTGTGACTCTACGATGGTCCTGGTCACAACTACAGGACCCAGACTGCAGTCGAGCTCTGTCAGCTGACCAGCTGCAGAAACAGGATTGGTCAGGTGACAATTAAAAAGCAGGAAGTGGAGTCTCCCAGTGTTGCTGCAGCCAGAGCAGCGAGTGGAGGAAGGAGCTGCTGGAGAAGAAAGACCAGTTCACAGCTCTGTGTCCTTCCCAGCACAACCCCCTGCTCTCCTACAGTCAGGGCACGTGTTTCATCTCTCACTTCCACAGAGCTCAGCAGGACTGGTTTGCTTTAGACATCGTTCACATACGATCTGGGATATGTTGCATGTACTCTACTACCTATTTCTCCTGTTTTTCCATTGATCTAGAGTGGAAGTTTGCTGGTGACCCTGTGACAATTCTCAGAGTCTCCCTTCATGACGATCAACCATTCTCACCAGCCCAGCAGTGGCCCTGACTGATCAGAAGATAAACCCAGTTGTTTTTCCAGCTCAGAGGGGACAGGAGACCTGTCCTGTCCCAGTGTCCAGTTGACAGCCCCACTTCCCCTCTAGGTGAGAGACAGGTGGACAGCTCTCAGCACAAACACTTTCAGAGCCACAAGGTAAGGAAACTGCTCTTTATTCACAGTTTGGGATAAAGCAGTCCAGAAACCAGCAGACAAACCTCTAGTTCTTCTGCAAACTGTCGCTAGACATGCATCCAGACACAGCTCCCAGGCTCAGCAGTCAGACCTCCTCCCCCGACTCAGGTCTGCAGCTCTTCCCTCCTGCTCTGCTCAGCACAACTGCTCTCTGTCCCCAGCAGCACCAGACTGAAGGCCTCCCCTCCTGCCTTTTAACTGTCTCCCCACCAATCGTCTTCCACCAATTAGGCAGGTGATTATAGGCAGCAGGTTGTTCTCCTGGGCCTCGTTGGGGATGAAGGTCAGACCAGCGCCACTGTCTTGCCTGAACCCGCTGGGCTCTTACAGTGTGGAAATCGAGTGGTTTGGGAGAGGCGTGTGACGGGAAGGTGAAGTGGTTTTTGGGGTCTTTCTGATCCCATATTGTTGTTAAACAATGTTAAACCTTTGCTGGAGTTTGTTTTGGGTCTCGGGATTAATCTTGCTGGATGTCCTACAGGCTCACCCTCCTCATCCTCTGTTGGGGCTCAGTTGTTCCTGAAATCAATAAAAATAAATACAATTAAACTAGAAAAAGTGTGATTAGTTTTCAGGGATGAGTAAAAGCATAAATATGTTAAAAAATGCAGAGAATTCAATGAAAATAAATAGGTCATTTTTCAGAGGCTTTGATCCCACAGCCCCAGTGTTAGAAACCCAGAGCTCTTCCACTGAGCCACAGTCTCTCTGTGAGTCTGGGGCTCCTGTGTGCTCTTGGTTTTCCCAGCTCAGGGTTCGAGACTGAGGGATAAAAGACAGACCGAATAACCTCTCCATCAGAACAGGAGCCAGTGGAGGAGTGGAGATGGTGCAGAGCTCCTGAGCCCAAGGTTGCAGGTTCAAGTCCTGGCTGAGAACTGAGGTGGGTTTGCAGTGTGGTTCTCCCCAGCAGTGACATGGGTGAGAAGTAAAAGCCCACAGCTCTCGTGTCTTTATTTATCACCGTGTTACTGTTCACAAGAATTAAATTAACAAAAGCTCCATGTTCTTCCAGGATTTGAACCCACAACCTCCAGGCAGAAGTCCAGAGCTCTTCCCCTGAGCCACAGTGTGTCTTTGTAGGTCTGGGGCTCCTGTGGGCTCTTGGTCTTCTTCCCAGGTCAGGGCTGAAACGGAGGGATAAGAGCTGGACCGAATCCCTCTCCCCTTGGGCCTGGAGCAGGTGGAGGAGTGGAGACGGTGCTGTGCTCATGACCAGGAGGTTGTGGGTTCAAGACCTGGCTGATCCCTGGTAAGTAAACTGAGGTGAGTATGTGGGCAGGATGATGGGGAGGGGCTATTACTGGGGGGTAGTGGGGGGGTGGAGGAGGCAGAGCAGGGCCAGGGGGAGGGGCAGCTAGTGGGGGGTGGGCTAGGAAGGGTAGAGCAGGGTAGCTGCTAGGTTAGGCAGGGGGGTAGTGGGTGGTTAGGGTAGAGTAGCAGTAGAGGGAGGGGTAGTGAGTGGGTAGAGTAGGGTAGAGCTAGGTTAGACAGGTGGGTAATAGGTAGAGTAGCACTAGGTGGAGGGGTAGCTCCAGTGGGGCAGTGGGTGGTAGGATAGAGTAGGGCAGGGCTAGGGAGAGAGGTGGGGGGTGGGTAGGGCAGGACAGGTGTGAGGTTAGACAGGGGGGGTAGTGGATAGAGTAGCACTAGGGGGAGGGGTGAGTAGAGTAGAGTAGGGCTGGTGTAGGGGGAGAGGGGAGGAGGAGTGGCAGGTGGCCTGGGCCTGAGGGGACAGGAGGAGGAGTTGGGAGGGGGGCCCAGGCTGGGGCAGGTAGAGAAGGGCAGTGTGGAGGCAGGCAGGTGGAGGAGGAGTTGGGAAGGGGGGCCCATGGTGGGAGGGGGGGGCTGCCAGGGGCAGGTAGTGGAGGGGCAGGCAGGCAAGGAGAGGTGAGGGAGGAGGAAGGTGCAGGTGGCCTGGGCTGGAGGGGGCAGTGTTGGAGGAGGAGCTGGGAGGGAGGCCCAGGCCAGGGTAGGGGGAGGTAGGTAGGGCTGGGGCCAGGTGGGTGGAGTGAGGTGAGGAGAGGAGGGGTGAGGGGCAGCTAGAGTGGAGGTGGAAGGTGGCCTGGGGTGGAGGAGTTGGAAAGGGGATAGAGGGATAAGTGCTAGTGCTAAAAAAATTCCCCCCCCCCCCAGGGAGGAGGATGCCATGCTTATCAGAAAACTTCAAAAGTTTTGCCATCTCCTCACCCCCACTGACCTGGTCCTTGTCACCCCCTCCCAAGCTCCTGCCCCTCCCCATTCACTCCTCACTCCACCCACCTGCTCTCACCTACCCCCCCCTCTCCTACCCTGGCCTGGGCCTGCCTCCCTCCCTCCCTCCCAGCTCCTCCTCCACACTGCCCCCTCCAGCCCAGGCCACCTGCCCCTCCTCCTCCCTCACCTCTCCTTGCCTGCCTGCCTACCCCTCCACTACCTGCCCCTGGCAGCCCCCCCCTCCCACCATGGGCCCCCCTCCCAACTCCTCCTCAGGCCCAGGCCACCTGCCACTCCTCCTCCACCTGCCTGCCTCTACACTGCCCTTCTCTACCTGCCCCAGCCTGGGCCCCCCTCCCAACTCCTCCTCCTGTCCCCTCAGGCCCAGGCCACCTGCCACTCCTCCTCCCCTCTCCACCTACACCAGCCCTACTCTACTCACCCCTCCCCCTAGTGCTACTCTACCTTCTACCCCCCTATCCACCTGTCTAACCTAGCTCTACCCTACTCTACCCACTCACTACCCCTCCCTCTACTCTTCCCTAACCACCCACTACCCCCCTGCCTAACCTAGCAGCTACCCTGCTCTACCCTTCCTAGCCCACCCCCCACTAGCTGCCCCTCCCCCTGGCCCTGCTCTGCCTCCTCCACCCCCCCACTACCCCCCAGTAATAGCCCCTCCCCATCATCCTGCCCACATACTCACCTCAGTTTACTTACCAGGGATCAGCCAGGTCTTGAACCCACAACCTCCTGGTCATGAGCACAGCACCGTCTCCACTCCTCCACCTGCTCCAGGCCCAAGGGGAGAGGGATTCGGTCCAGCTCTTATCCCTCCGTTTCAGCCCTGACCTGGGAAGAAGACCAAGAGCCCACAGGAGCCCCAGACCTACAAAGACACACTGTGGCTCAGGGGAAGAGCTCTGGACTTCTGCCTGGAGGTTGTGGGTTCAAATCCTGGAAGAACATGGAGCTTTTGTTAATTTAATTCTTGTGAACAGTAACACGGTGATAAATAAAGACACGAGAGCTGTGGGCTTTTACTTCTCACCCATGTCACTGCTGGGGAGAACCACACTGCAAACCCACCTCAGTTCTTAGCCAGGACTTGAACCTGCAACCTTGGGCTCAGGAGCTCTGCACCATCTCCACTCCTCCACTGGCTCCTGTTCTGATGGAGAGGTTATTCGGTCTGTCTTTTATCCCTCAGTCTCGAACCCTGAGCTGGGAAAACCAAGAGCACACAGGAGCCCCAGATTCACAGAGAGACTGTGGCTCAGTGGAAGAGCTCTGGGTTTCTAACTCTGGGGCTGTGGGATCAAAGCCTCTGAAAAATGACCTGTTTATTTTCTCTCTGCATTTTTTAACATTTATGCTTTTACTCATCCTGGAAAACTAATCACACAGTTTTCCTAGTTGAATTGGGTTTATTTTTATTGATTTCAGGAACAACTGAGCCCCAACAGAGGATGAGGAGGGTGAGCCTGTAGGACATCCAGCAAGGTTAATCCTGAGACCCAAAACAAACTTCAGCAAAGGTTTAACAACAATATGGGATCAGAAAGACCCACAAAAACCACTTCACCTTCCCGTCACAGGCCTCTCCCAAACCACTCGATTTCCACACTGTAAGAGCCCAGTGGGTTCAGGCAAGACAGTGGTGCTGGTCTGACCTTCATCCCCAACGAGGCCCAGGAGAACAACCTGCTGCCTATAATCACCTGCCTAATTGGTGGAAGACGATTGGTGGGGAGACAGTTAAAAGGCAGGAGGGGAGGCCTTCAGTCTGGTGCTGCTGGGGACAGAGAGCAGTTGTGCTGAGCAGAGCAGGAGGGAAGAGCTGCAGAGCTGAGCTGTGTCGGGGGAGGAGGTCTGACTGCTGAGCCTGGGAGCTGGGAGTCTGCCCGTCTTCACAAAGACCTGCTGTGAAGCTGATTGCACATCTACCTAGAGCTCAGAGAAGAACTAGAGGTTTGTCTTGTGGTTTCTGGACTACTTTATCCCAAACTGTGAATAAAGAGCAGTTTCCTTACCTTGTGGCTCTGAAAGTGTTTGTGCTGAGAGCTGTCCACCTGTCTCTCACCTGGAGGGGGAGTGGGGCTGTCAACTGGACACTGGGACAGGACAGGTCTCCTGTCCCCTCTGAGCTGAAAAACAACTGAGTTTCTTCTGGTCAGCCTGGGCCAGTACTGATCCTCCTGAGGGGAGAATCTGTGAGTTACCACAGGGTCACCAGCAAACTTCCACTGTCCATCAATGACAAACAGGAGCACTATGGAGTAGAGTACATGCACAATATCCAAGATCTTATTTAAAAGATGTCCAAAGCAAACCAGTCCTGCTGAGCCCTGTGGAAGTGAGAGAGATGAAACACTGGCCCTGACTGTAGGAGAGCAGGGGGTTGTGCTGGGAAGGACACAGAGCTGTGAACTGGTCTTTCTTCTCCAGCAGCTCCTTCCTCCACTCACTGCTCTGGCTGCAGCAAAACTGGGAGACTCCACTTCCTGCCTTTTAAATGTCACCTGACCAATCCTGTTTCTGCAGCTGGTCAGCTGACAGAGCTCGACTGCAGTCTGGGTCCTGCAGTTGTGACCAGGACCATCGTAGAGTCACAGTGAAGTTTGTCACGCTATGAGCTGGAGCGTCACAAAGCAGCAAAACTGACAGCGGGCAGAGTGAGTTACAAAACTATCTTAGTAAAAATAACCCAGTTTGTTGATCAATATATATTCCTTCAGCACAGCTTCAGCGTTTCCCTGCTCTTTAACCTCTTCCTTCCCAGTGACAAACCCACAGAATGTATGAACTTGCACCTCCAGTCTCCAGCCCTCTGCAGGAGTTCAACCAGTCTCTGAGCTCTCTCTTGTGTGAGCTCCTCATTATATACACTGGCTGCAGGCTTCAACTGACAACACCTGCACCTTATCAACCCAGGGGAGGCAGCCTATTGGCCACAATTGTCCTCACGGCCTGCTGGGAAGTGTAGTTCATGAAGTCCTGCAGCAGGACAGTCCCAGTGAGAGAGTAGCAGAGGGGTGAGACCGTACCCCTGCCTTGGCCCATTTTACACACTAACACTGCCCCACCTGTATCTCCCCCTGTAAGACCAGTCCAGCCTGGAGTGGATGACTGCACCAAGAGCAAGGTGATGCATTAGATTGAAGAGAAAGCAGAGTGAGTGGCTCTGTGGCAGGGGACTTTTTTTCCCTCTTGTGTCATTGGGTACAGCTGAGCAAGTAAGAATTCCACTAGGGTTGTGGTAGATGGCACAAAAAAAAAACCTGGACTCTTGAACCTCCTCTCCTGCCCACACTGCCATCTGCTGGAGCACAGCTGTTACTGCACCTCAGCTCCCCCCCTCGGGTAACTTCTGCATGAGAGAAGTGCTGCAGCCCTTTAGACATGAATTAGTAACTGAGGAGTCTTCAATCTGAAACAGGTAGGATGTCATACTGACAGAAGACACAGCAGCCTCTGCCCTCAGGAAACCCCCAGACTCACCTCCTTACCCCTGGCTCAGTGCGGGTCCTGGCCCAGGGGTTTCACCTCTTTACTCTTGAGCACTGAGGAACTCCAGCTCTCCCCCTGTCTCTCATGAGCACAGGCAGCAGCTGGATTAATATCCTCACTCACCTCGACTTACTGACCCGAGGCCCAGGGCAGGCAGCTCTCTTGGCCTTCAGCTACAGGGGGAGCATGTTTGTGCACAACTCAGGATGACAGAGGCTACATTTCCCAAACCAGACCTACCTCCTGTGAAGCCCACAAACGCCAAGCACAGCCCAGGAGTAGAGCAGGACTACAGCCACTGATGCACACACACACACACACACGCACGCACACACGCACACACGTGTACAATAACCTCCCCTCAGCTTACCTCTGTTAATTCAGGATACGGCAGTTCTGAACTTGAGGGCGAGGTTCAGCCCAGTCTAACAGAACACAAGACAGTTCAGCACCAACTTGGGTCCATCTTTAAGAACTTGAGCTCACTAGAGGAAGAAGATCAACCCCCAACTTCGTCCATGATGGCACCATACTGGTGTGTGTGGTCACAGGGGGAGGTTACACCAACACTAGTAAGAGCTCAGGACACAGGTCAACCATTTTTAAAAGAGAACAGGGCAGAGGCAGGAATGTTACAATACAGTACAGGTGAGAGTCCACCTGCAGATACACAACAGTGAGCTGAATAGGACAGAGGAGCTGTTGGGCTTCTGGGTCAAGTACTACAGTCCACAACTTCCACTCTTAAAGCACAATAGAGATAACAGTGCACATGATAGACAAGGCTAAAGGTTACAGTAGTGTATTAGTAACACTTTGTATTAACTATGAGTATTACATTAGATTACTAGAGAGAGGGCCCAGGGTTCATACACAGTACAAGAGTCCACATTGACCAGTAGAGAGGTCAGGTTGTTATTGTGTAGTATAGTTCACATGGCAGTCTATTACAACACAATACAGGTGACAAGTCAGGGTATTACACTAGATTACAGGTGACAGTTTGGCACACTGCTCTACTTACACCATCATACAACAGAGCTGACTCTTACATCACTCAAGTAACAGTTCACATCCCCATACAGTACAGAGGTCTGGGTATTACAAGACAAGTAACATTTAACATAACACCACAGTACCCAGGGCTGCGGATCACACGAGAGTACAGGTAACAGTTTGGTACACTGAACAGGTTATTACAGTATAGTACAGTACACATGGCTGGTATTACAGCACCATACAGGTGACATCACAGTACAAGAGAGATCAGGATCTCACACTAGATTACAGGCGACAGTTTGGCCTACTGCTCTCATTACACTATCGTACAACACAGAGGGCATTACAACAGTACAAGTGACAGTTCACATCACCGTACACTACAGGTCTAGGTATTACTACAATATAGGTAACAATTAACATGAGAGTACAGCACACAGGACTGAGTATTACACTAGAGCACAGGGGACAGTTTGACACACCGGTATGTTTATTACACTGTCATACAGCAGACAGAGCTGGGTCCTACAACAATACAAGTGACCATTCACATCCCCCTACACCACACAGGGCTGAGTAATACAACAATCTAGGAAACATTTAACATGACAACAGCATACAGATGTCTGACTATTAGCACAGGTGAGTGGTACACTGAACTGGTTATTACATTATAGGACAGTACACATGGCTGGGTATTACAACACCATACAGTTGACATCACAGTACAGTAGACAAGTCAGGGAATTACAATAGATTACAGGTGATAGTTTGGTACACGAGGGGGTTATTACATTGTAAATCCGTACACATGGCAGGATATTACAAAACACTACAGGTGACAACAGTACAGTAGACAAGTCAGGGTATGACACTAGATTACAGGTGACAGTTCCAGACTAAAGTCTGAATGTTACAGTGAACTACAGGAGAGAGGAAGACTGTTACAACAGTGTACAATCACAGTTCAGTACAGCAGTCCATGTATTACAGCACAGTACAGTACACAGGGCTGAGTATTACAGAATACAGGTGAGAGTTCAACACACTCGGCTCAGTCTTACAACAGTACAGGACACAGGGCTGAGCATTGGCCCAGTACAGCTCATTCCACAGATCTGACTATTAAAACACTGCAGGTGAGGGCTCAACAAACAGCTGTGTCACTGAGATTTAACATCCAGTACAAGGGAGAGTTCAACACACAGGGTGAAGTAGTTTAGTACAGTCCAGGTAAGAGGGGAGCACACATTTGAGTAATTATAATTATAATCAAGTGAGAGTAAAGCACACAGGTGTGTCATTGAGTACTGAAACCGAGTGAAGGTGAGTGTAGCACACAGACTCAACTATTAAAGTAACTTACAGATGAAGGTTCAGGCTACAGCCATGTCTCTGTGGATTACAGCTCAGCTACAAGTGAGAGTCCAGCCACACTATTAGAGTCCAGTCCACCTGTTTAAAAAGAAAAGATGATGAGAGTTCAGCACCCTGCCGTGAGTATTATAAAGATCACTGCAGGTCAAAAGGTCAGCCTACTGGTTTAACACGGAGGATTCAAGTCATGTTTGTCATTATACTCGCATACAGGTATAAGGGATAACAAAATGCTATTTAGCTAGCTCTTGGATGATAAGCAGTACAAAAAAAATAAACAATACAATTGTATATTAAAAGAAAGACAACAAGCAGTGAGCAAAAAGATACAACAGAATGAAATAAAAGGATAGAAATGATGGGGAGGGAGCTTTCTGACATGGAAGGTGTGTTTGGGTTTGTGGTAAGAGAAGGTGAGGCTCAGCTCCTAGCTGAGAGGAGAGTGAGAGAGGCTGGGAGTTCAGTAGTTCGATAGTTTTTACCCCCGCCCTGTCTCCCAGTCTGGTAGTCCAGGCCCGAATGCTCCGGTACCGTTGTCCAGATGGTAGAGGGTCATAGAGGCTGTAGCTGGGGTGTGTGGGGTCTTTGATGATGCCTAAAGCTTTCCTCAAGCCCCGTCTGTCAAAAGTGTCCAGTAGAGTAGGGAGGGCAACCCCAGTGATGAACTGGGCAGTTTTCACCATTGAAGGCCAGTACACAACTCTGAGCAGAGCAAAATAGTACCAGTCTGCTGTGAGTCCACATCTCTATTACAACACAGTACAGGTTACAGTTCATCACACAGGGCTGAGTATCCCAATAGGACAGCTGCCAGTTTAGCATAAACATCTGGGTATTACAACACTGCAGGTGAAGGTTCAACAGACAGTTGTGTCAGTGAGTATTAAATTTCAGTACAAGCAAGGGATCAGCACACTGCTTGAAGTAGTTTAGTACAGTCCAAGTGAGAGCTGAACACAGATTTGAGTATTAAAGCACAGAAAAGGCTAGAATTTAGTGTACTGGTTTGAGTATTATCACTCATTACAGACGACAATGAAGCACAGTTTTGTATTAAAGCTCACTGCAGACGAGAGTTCAGAACACAGGTTTCAGTATTAAAACAGAAAAAAGTACCAGTTATTTTTAGTAGTGTCCAGGTGAGAGCTGACCACACAGATTTGAGTATTAAAACATTAAATTAAAAACGGTGAAAGCAAATTATACAGACGTGTCATTAAGTATTAAACCCCAGTAAAGGCAAGAGTGTAGCACACAGATTCGAGTATTAGAGAAAACGGCAGGTGAAAGTTCACCATACTGGTGTCACTGAGTATTGAAGCGCAGTACAATCTTGAGTTCACTACAAGGTTCAGCATAGAGGCATGTCAGTGAATATTGAAGTTCAGTACAAGTCTGAGCATTACAACACAGTACAGTTCAGCACACAGGGCTGGGTACTCTAATAGTACAGTTGACAGCTCAGCACACAGACTTGAGTACTCAAGTACACTGCAGGTGAAGGTTCGACAAACTGGTGCATCACTGAGTATTCCAGTTCAGTACAAGGGAGAGTTCAGCACCCTGGTTTAAGTAGTTTAGTACAGTCCAGGTGAGGGTTTACTCACCAGATTTGAGCATTAAAAAAAGCTATAAGAAGGCGAGATTGAAGCACACAGGTGTGTCAGTAAGTATTAACTCTCACAGGGTAGCACACAGATTTGAGTATTGAAGTACACTACAGATGAAGGTTCAGCATACACGTCGCTGAATATTAAAGCTCACTCACAAGTTAGGGATCAGCACAGTGGTTTAATAAGTATTTTAGTGGAGTCCAGGTGAGAGCCGAGCGCAGAGGTTTGAGTATTAAAAGCACAGTAAAGGTGAGTTTTGCACACAGGTGTACCACACTGGTTTAAGTATGATAGTCCAGTCCACATGAGGGGTCAGTACACACTTGAGTATGAAAGCACAGTAAAGGTGAGTTCAGCACTCGTGTGTCAATGTGAGAATTAAATTAAGTACAAGTTCAGCACCCTGGTTTCAGTATTACAGCACAGTCCACAGGATAGCTCAGCACACAGGTCTGTCATTGAGAATTAAAGCTCAGGACAGGAGAGAGTTACTTATACAAGTGTGAGGATTACCAGTATTAATGCTCAGTGGAGATGCGAGTACATACACAGGTTTGGGTGTTCAAGAATTATATAGGAAAGACTTCAGCACCCTGGTCTATATCATTGAGTAACAAAGCTCAGTACGTTGAAAGTTCAACACACAGACGTGTCAGTGTATTAAGGTACAATACTCTTGAGAATTGAGTACACCATTGTCAGCACTCCACTCCCTACAGTTCAGCCACTGATAACCATGATCAGAACAGTCCATCTGAGCAAAGTACCTCACTCTGGGGTACAGGACTGTGTCCCCTCTGGAATCAAACCTGCAATCCACAGTCAAAAAGCCCTGTTTAATACTGCAGAAGTGTAGTGTTTTACAGAGCACAAGCAGCTGGACTGAGAGAAAGGCACACAGCTCAAGAGACGTCACAGAGACCAACAAGGAGGAAGAAAAAGACAGGAAAGAGCTTCTCACCTCCACGCCAACTCCCAACCATACCTGTCTTCCCACTGGACAACCTGGAAAAATAAGGAAAATACAGTCCGATGTCAAACCCAACACCTCATCCATACCCATCTTCCCACTGTCAGCCACTGGACTTTCTGGGAAAACTACAGAAATGATCACAGGACAGAGTATCAACCTCCATCCACACTGGTCCTCCCTCTGTCTGCCCCTGCATTGGAGTCCATCTTGACCTTTGACCCCTGACACTTTGGTGTATGAACTCGGAGAGCAGGAGACCATCAACCCCCATTCTGTCTTCCTCATCCACACTGGTCTTCCCACTGTCACCCAGTCTACCACTGTCAGCCTCTGGACATTCTGGCAAAACTAGAGAAATGAACACAGGACTGAGCATCAACCTCCATCCACACTGGTGTTCCCACTGACTTCTCTGGACACCATGGAAAAGTAGGGAAAAAACACAGGAGACAGCACCCAACCCCGACTCCATCTTCACATCCATACCCCTCTCTCCACTGTCTTCCTCAGAAGATCCTGGAAAATTAAGGAACAAGAACACAGGAGAGGGTTCAATCTTCATGTATACCTGTCCTCCCACTGTCAGCCTTGACAATTTAGGAAAATACAGTCCAATGAGTCCAGTGTCAACCCCAACACCTCTTTCATACCCATCTTCCCACTGGAAGCCTCTGGACTACAGAAATTAGGGAAAAGAGACTAGAGTGAACTTCCAACCTCCATTCCAACTCCTCATCCATACCCGTCTTCCCACTGTCCGCCACTGGACATTCTGGAAAACTACAGAAATGAACAAGACTGAGCGTCAACCTCCATCCACACTAGTCTTGCCTCTGGCTGTTTCCTGGACATCCTAGATGGCATCTGAACTCCAATCCATCTTCCCACCTATAAATCCATCTTCCCACTGTCAATTATTTTGGACATCCTGGAAAATTAGGGAAAAGATTACAGGAGAGGGTAACCAACCTCTATCCCAACTCCCAGCCATACCCATCTTCCCATTAGCAGCCTCAAGACATTCTGGAAAACTACAGCAATGAACACAGGACAGAGCATCAACCTTCATCCACACTGGTCTTCACTGTCTTCCTCAGAACATCCTGGAAAATTAGGGAACAAGAATACAGAAGAGGGTTCAATCTTCATCCATTCCCGTCTTACCACTGGCAGCCTCTGGCCAATTCAGGAAAATACAGTCCAATGTCAACCCCAACACCTCATCCATACCCATCTTCCCACTGGCAGCCTCTGGACACTGGAAGATTAGGGAAAAGAGGAGTGAGCATCCAACCTCCATTCCAACTCCCCTTCCATACTCGTCTTCCCACTGTCAATTTTAAGGACATCCTAGAAAATAAGGGAAAAGACTACAGGAGAGAGCATCTAACCTCTATCCCAACTTCCAGCCATACCCATCTTCCCACTGGCAGCCTCTGGACATCCTAGAAAACAAGGGAAAATACAGGAGAGGGTTTACATTTTCTGGACATCCTAGAAAAGTAGGAAAGATTAAAGGAGAGAGCATCCAATCTCTATCCCAACCATACCAGTCTTCCCACTGGCAGCCTCTGGACATCTTGGAAAATTAGGGAAGAGACGGGAGAGAACATCAACCTCCATTCCAACTCCTCCTCCATACCCATCTTCCCAGTGTCAATTTTATGGACATCCTAGAAAATCAGGGAAACGATTACAGGAGAGAACATCCAACCTCTATCCCAGCCATACTTGTCTCTCCACTGTCTGCCCCTGGACATCCTGGAAAGTTAAGGAAAAGAAAACAGGAGAGGGTTCAATCTTCATACAGCCCGTCGTCTTCCCACTGTCTGCCACTGGACAGCCCATCTTCCCATTGGACATTCTGGAAGACTACAGAAATTAACACCAGGACAGAGCATCAACCTCCATCCCAACACTCAATCCACAGTGGTCTTCCCACTGGCTGGGAAAAAAAATTGGATTCCCACCTCCATTCCGAATCCCCTTCCACTCCATCTTCCCACTGTCAATTCTTTTGGACATCCAGGAAAATTAAGGAAAAGAAACACAGGAGAGGGTAACCAGCCTCTATCCCAACTCCCAGCCATACCTGTCTTCCCACTGGCAGCCTCTGGACAGCCTTGAAAATTAGGGAAGAGAAAACAGGAGAGGGTTTAATCCTCATACATACAGGTCTTCCCAGTGTCAGCCGCCAGACTTACTGGAATATGGCAAAGGGAAAAGAGCCAGGAGAGAGCATCCCACCTCCATCCCAGGACACGCTGCTGTAGGCTGCACAGCTGTGACAGCTGGTTCGTGTGTCTGAGGGCAGCAGTCTGGCTCTGCAGTCTCTCTGTGCCTGGTCATCTGTCTTCAGCCCAGCGTTCACCTGTCACTCAAGATGGAGAGAAAACCTGACCTTAACTATTACAGCTGTACAATAACTACACAACATCACTCAGCACAGAGGAGCTGTGTGGATTCTTTCACAACTAACAGAGCAGAGTCATGTCTGAGCTCTCTGTGCCAGTCCTGATGGTGGTGTCATACATATTACATACAGGTGACAAGAGTACTGCTTCTATCACCAGCGTTTCTGCTGAAAATAACAGTAGAACTGTTTCTCTTACTAGTGTCCTCTTGGAAAAAAAAACAGCAACACTGCTTCTATTACAAGTACTGCTACTGAAAACAATAATACTGCTTCCGATAATAGTGCTGCTAATAGTAAAAATATTAGTTGACTTATTTTAATTCAAGAATAACTACTTCACCAGGCTCCAATATCAATGCTAGTAACTTCATAAGTTAGTGCAGGTTCTCCTCTCTCACTAGTAGGGTTGTGTGTTCATGCCCTGAGTGTGACACAGGAGTGACAGGACTAACCTGACCTTGTGCTCGTGCTGGAGGCTGGTGTTGGACTCGGGTTCGAGAGTGTAGTGTCAACAGCACACTGACCAGGTTCTTGTGGGCGAGAGACAGCAGGAGGTCAGGACACAGCCCTGAGGGTCACCCCCTGGAGCCCCACTAGGAGGAGCTAGTCTCTAAGGAGCAGCCTGATTCAGGGTCACCTGCAGCTCTTCGTCATCATGGTCATCCTCACAGGCTCCAGCAGGCAGGAGATCAGGACAACCTGGATGTCTCCCCAAGACGACTCCTGCTCTGTCCCCTCAGTCTGTGGATCCCAGATTGGTCCGATCAGCACCGATCATGCAGGACCAGCGTCACCTGCGAGGGACAGCCAGTGAAGGACTCACCTGGTCTGCACTCACCTGCCTGGCACCTCGTGCCCTTCAGTGCTGATGGGGTACCCTGGCCCCTCCTGTACTGACCAGTCAAGAACATCCTCTTGTCCTCTACCTGCAGGTCTGGGGGTGCCCTCTCCAGCCTGGTACAGTGTTGCCCCACTTCACCCCTGGCTGCCTGATCCTGTTTCCCAACACGGGGGGCAGCTCCCACATTCCCAGTCCCTCCCCACCTGTCCCACAGCCTCCCTGCAGGGTCAGGTTCCTCCTGCAGGAGCTGTGTCTGGTGGGAATAAACATGCCTGAAGGCAGCCTGTGCTCCACCGAGTCCCGACTGCTCCGGTCCAGAGCTGCTGTTCTGGAGACCCGTCCTGGAGAAACACAGGTGTGTTGTCCACAGGCTCTCTCTCCCCTTCCTCACCTCATTCAGGTGACACCCCCCACCTTCATTAATTTGACACCCTTGGGTCTCCAGGCGCTGGGCTCCTCCCCGAGTCGAGGTCCAGGAGGAGTTTCTTCCTGTTGGCTTCTCCCAGATCTTCCAGACTCCTCAGGCCTGAGCCGGGCTGGGAGGAGGGAACCTTCCCCGAGATCCTGGAGCCCGATGTCCAGACGAGACGACCGGAGAGATGGAGCCGATGGGAGAGGATGAGGGCATCAGGGCTCCTGGTGTCCGACTGGGAGAGAGCTCCGATGTTGGGGCGTCTGTCCTTCCTCTTGACTTTTCCTCTATCAGGATCCCACAGATTCCGGTTGAGCATGTTCAGTGTCACACAGGAATGTTCTTTGGCTTCAGCTGTCTGGTACCCCACTCCTCTCACCATTACAGTGAGCACAGAGAGACCCACTGGTTTAGTGACTCACCAATCCAGTGAATACCCAGCACAGTGACTATGTAATACAATTATTAATGAAATAGACTGACTATTTGTGTGCAGACATTTATTTCAGTGAACACTCAGTACAAACCACAGTGAATACAAGGTATAGTGAATGAATCATTATGTATTACAGTGACAAGCCACTACAGTAAATCTTTTACAGTGATTACTTAGCATAGTGACTACCAATCCCAGTGACACTACCCCCACTCCCCTCACCATCCCAGTGAATACCCAGAACAGTGACTATGTAGTACAATAATCATTCACAAAACAGAGTGACCGTTTTTGTGTGCAGCCATTTCTGTGAACACCCAGCAGAGTGAAGAGACAATTATTCCTAAAAGACAGTGACTGGTTTAGTGTCCAACCATTACAGTGACCATTTAATAAAATAAATAAGCAAAGACACGAACAAGCGTAGTGACTTACCATTTCAGGGAATATCTTGTAAACCATTACTGTGAATTTCCAACACAGACAGTTATCTGTGACAGTGAATACCCAGTACAGGGCCTATCGGTCACAGAGAATAATCATTACAGTGCTCATCTGTTACAGTTACACAGTGAATACAAAGTATAGTGATTAAGTAATTATCCATTACAACAAATACCAATCACACTGACAGGCCAGTACAGTGAATACCTGTTAGGGATTACTTAGTACTGTGACTACCAATCCCAGTGACTAACCAGTACAGTGAATAAAATAGTAAATATTCGGGACAAAGACTGGGCTGTGACTAAACATTGCAATGACTAAGCAGTAAACTCACTATGCAACACAAAAAAATATTCAGGAAAGAGACTGACTGGTTTAGTGACTAACCATCCCAGTGCATTCCCAGCATGGGAAATAGGCCAATGAACTAATTATTCAGGAAACAGACTGGAGAGACTGTCTGGTTTAGTGGTTAACAAGTACAGAGAATATCCAAGAAAAGGAGTCCTCATTAATTCTGTCAGGTTTTCAGTTGTTTTGGTACAAAGCGGTCCCTTCATTAAGTGACTCCTGCAGACTTCCGCTGATCTGGTCCGAACTTCTGTCTGTGTTTTCCAGGGAATCTCGTGGACTTGTGAGGAGGATCGGAGATGAACGACAATAACAAAAAGCTTTATTTACGTATTCATACTTGGTCAGATATTAGGATTAACATCATATGGTCAAAATCGTCATTTCTACACTGTCAAAGCTCAAATCTACGTCCAGAATAAACCGGACACTGAAGTAGTTCTCAGCCCTGTCTAACTGCATATTTGACAAATCTTTCACTTAAACTGAAACAAGACAGACGTCATTAACACTGTCGGTGACAAGACCTGCTTCCACTGTGCCCCAGAGCTCAAGGGTATCAGACAGTCATCACTTCCACATCCAAACTCACAACCTTCTTCTTTGAAATACAGGTCAGGTGTGTCCCTGCACTGTGCGTCTCTAGACCGTATAAACACAGGTCAGGTGTGTCTCTAGACCATGTGCCTCTAGACTGTATAAATACAGGTCAGGTGTGTCTCTAGACTGTATAAACAGGACAGGTGCGCCTCACTCACCTCTCTCTCCTGCTCCGTGACTGAGCCAGTGGAGACATGCAGAAGGAGAGCAGAGAACAGGGTGAAGATCAGACTCACTCGTGCTGCGATCTCCTGTCAGGCTGGGCAGGGCTCAGAGTTCAAGTCAGGGGTAGGCTCTTCCTTTCCTGTAAAACACAAGTAGGAAGATCAGACAGCCTGCAGCACCAGTCCAATCTCTTCTTGCGGTCAGAGGGGTCATTCTGCTGCTGTATAGGGTTTTTATAAGCCATTACCCCCACAGACAGGGTCTGCTTTCTCAAGCAGGTGGTGTCGTCTCGGAGTCTGAGGTCACAGGGCAGGGTGACTGTGTCCCCGAGTCCGACTGCTCTGAGCTTGGCTCCTCCAGAGACCACAGCCCACACAGCAGCGCCTGCAGAGACAATATAAAGAAGACGGAAAATCACATCGCATGACCCCACACATCACCCTGAACCACACACAGTGAACAAACTCCATTCTCTACCTGGCTGATCCAGAATCCCAGCTGTGCCTGGTCAGGACAGAGGTGGGACACTCCTGAGAGAGATCACCCTGATCTCACGGACTCCATAAGGGATCAGGACTTCCAGACTGTGTCCCTGTATGAGCGAACCTGCGGGACACGTCCAGCATCTCTATTAAGAAACAGGACAGCTCAGAGTTTTAAACCAACACCTGGAGACTCCACTGAGTAACACATGATACTCATTACAAAAAAATCCTTTGAGCAATCTTCCGTAGTGGCCTCAGGTTTAAGAAACAGACAAAGAGTACAGTGTTGCCCGAATAAACAGGCCTGAAGGCAGCCTGTGCTCCACCGAGTCCCGACTGCTCCGGCCCAGAGCTGCTGTTCTGGTGACCCGTCCTGGAGAAACACAGGCGTGCTCTCCACAGGCTCTCTCCCACTTCTTCACATTGTTTCATGGTTCTGATGACAACCCTGGGCTCATCCTGGTCAGCCTGAGTCTTCAGGGGGGTTCAGGTGCTGGGCTCCTCCTCCTGGTCAGCCAGAGTCTTCAGGGGGGTCCAGGCACTGGGCTCCTCCTCCTCCTGGTCAGCATGAGGCTTCAGGAGGGGGGGGGTCCAGGCGCTGGGCTCCTCCCAGAGTCGAGGTCCAGGAGGAGTTTCTTCCTGTTGGCTTCTCCCAGATCTTCCAGACTGCTCCGGATGGGAGGAAGACGCAGCCGGAACACCAGAGCAGGAGGTCAACATCTCAGCTCCAGTTCCCAAGACTGAGGCGGGTTCGCTCCTCTCCTTCATCAACCCCTCAGCCCCTGTTTCAGATAACTCACTACCCCAGTTACTTTACCCAAGGGGCACTCTGGGGTTTCAGTGAGAAGCCAACGAGCTCTGCTCCCCGGACCTGGGGGGACACACCTGCGTCACACTCACCGGGGACAAGGCTGAGAGAATCACACTGCACCTGTGCAGGGCTGGCGGAGCTCTCCTCGAGTAACTAAGAGCTGGGAGTGATACTCACAAGCACAGACAAGATGGCTTCTCCCTTTCGCAGCCTGAAACTGCAGAGTGTGCTGAACCAAACTTCAATGATCTCCAAGCATTGAGCGACTCACAAAAAGCTCAGAAGGGGACATGCAAATTTTACACTTGCATCTCTTGCAAAGTTTTTTAAATAAGTTGTAAATGTGTTAATAGAAATGGTTTAAAACTAAGATGTTTCATATAAACCGTTACAGTACAACATCTCCTAATCTTAGTTCAGGTGGGGAGCTGTGTCAGCATGCTTAGTCTGCAAAGGAACAAGTAATTATTATTCCCTGCTGAGAAGAATACAACATTTCAGCTGTGAAGCCTTCTTCAGGGGATCTCCTCATTTTTAATATTTCCATATACTTTTTTTAGTTAGTAAAATCAGACAATCTCATCTCCCACTTTCTGTGGGTGTGATCTTTATCTAATCAGAACTGAGCCATTAGATAAGAAGATTTATTCAGTTTGTAACAAAGAAGTATAAATATTGACGTTATTGCCATTAACTAGGGGAACAGACACAGGCCTGCAGGGTTGAAGTCAGCTCACAGAACTAATCTCCGCTATATTAAGGCGACTAATCAATGTCTTGCCTCCAAAAGAAAAAACATTTCTCACTTGTCCCAGGAGAGTGGCATTAAACAAAATTATCCAGTGTCTGGAGTCAGTCAGAAAAGCTCCTCATTAAAATCACGGAGCTCTAAACTGGAAACAAAGGTCTTCAACGCACAGAGAATAACAATTATAATTAATAATAAGTGCTTACACTTATATAGCGCTTTTCTGGAAACTGGAAACTTTTCTGGACACTCCACTCAAAGCGCTTTACAGGTAATGGGGACTCCCCTCCACCACCACCAATGTGCAGAACACTTACTTAAAAAAAGGATGTTTTATCATGAGCAGCACGCACAGTCACACCCCTGAAACGTGTACTAAACTATTTCAGACGCTTTTTGGAAGCGGACGTGTCGGTGCTGCTCTAGAGAGGCTCGGTCAGCGTGTGTCCGGATACTCACCGCTCACGCCGGGTCAGCCGCCCGTCCGCCGGAAACTCGCCCATTTCAAAGCCCACAGCGAGGTCGAGTGACCCGGTATATCGGCTGAGCATGAGACTCTGGTTATGATCTTCGCCTGTCGTAGAAAAGGGCAGCAGAGAAGAGCCAGAACAAATTCCGCCGCTACCGCAAAACAGCAAACACACCTGCTACATTCCCAACGAAGGAACAACATCCGGCGCTCTTTTATGACGTCAGGAAGCCTAATCGCTAACAAGGGGGGCGGGTCCAGGTGATATTCCTGGGCCTGATTGGACAGATGTGGTTTACGTACCTAAGGCGACGCCAGCGCATGTGATTCTCATTAAAACAATACTGGCTTGTATCTCTTGTAATGGACTTACACTGGCACGTTGTCGTATACACAAAGTGAAACGATCTGGGAAGAGTCCTGTGTTTGAACAGTTCGAAGTAGCTGCAAAGGCGTGTTTACAGACGATTTCGAAATGTAAAAACATGAAAGCTGAGCGGACCTTATCTTTATTTGCTGTTTGAACTTTTTTATAGTGTGTATTTGCATTGTAATATGTACCCCTGACGATGTAACTGATATGTTATATGCGCTCTTGTTTGTACTCTTTTTCCTCTTGTTTTACTAATAAAAAGTTAAAAAAATAAAAATAATAATAAATCGTACTGGCTAACTTGACTTTCCAGTAACCCCGTTTATTAATATAACAATACCATAGCACAACTCTCTCTCTCCAATTCACTCTTTCAATTGAAAAGATGCTTTAGGGTCGTAAAAGAGCTTCAGGATTTCCAAATCAAACATACATGCAGATCAGCGCTGCACAACAGGGGAAAATAAAGCAGTAAATATTGGTAAATTGGTGTGTTGATACAGTGTGTCCAGTAAGAGTCTGTACAGGTGTGTGTGTGTGTCTATACAGTCTGTCCAATAAGAGTCTGTACAGGAGTGTGTGTGTGTCTATACAGTGTGTCCAGTAAGAGTCTGTACAGGAGTGTGTGTGTGTCTATACAGTGTGTCCAATAAGAGTCTGTAAAGGAGTGTACAGTATGTGTCTATACAGTGTGTCCAGTAAGAGTCTGTACAGGAGTGTGTGTGTGTGTCTATACAGTGTGTCCAATAAGAGTCTGTACAGGTGTGTGTGTGTTGATACAGTGTGTCCAGTAAGAGTCTGTACAGGTGTGTGTGTGTGTCTATACAGTGTGTCCAATAAGAGTCTGTACAGGAGTGTGTGTGTCTATACAGTGTGTCCAATAAGAGTCTGTACAGGAGTGTGTGTGTATCTATACAGTGTGTCCAGTAAGAGTCTGTACAGGAGTGTGTGTGTGTCTATTCAGTGTGTCCAATAAGAGTCTGTACAGGAGTGTGTGTCTATACAGTGTGTCCAATAAGAGTCTGTACAGGTGTGTGTGTGTCTATACAGTGTGTCCAGTAAGAGTGTAATATAAACTTAACATTTAATTGTATAAACTTAACATCTGCGCGCAGCCTGGGTGCAGTTTAGTTTGCGCACAGAGCCGGGGGTCACTCGCTCCTGAGCCGGGAGAGTAACGGCGTTGCTCATACTGCTGGTGAAGAGCTCACAAGCCAGAAACCCAATCAAGAAACAAACAAGTTCATAACCGAGAGACGCACAGGACAGAACACAAGCAATCTGTTCAGAGTGGGTCAGAAATCCAAAAGCAAACCACAGCAGGGAACAGAGTGATACAAAGGCTGATCTGAAAACCCCAGGCTCCCAGTGAGACCTCTGAGGTGACACATCACTCACAGGTGGAACAGATCTCCCAGCAGACCGCATAGTCACAGCAATCTGGTGATCGACAGGTGATTCTTCTGTGCTCTGGCAGGAGCGAGTGTGACAGTGAGTGGGAATGAAAGCTGTATAAATACAGGACAGGTGTGACTCTGTACCGCGCGTCTCTAGACTGTATAAATACAGGTCAGGTGTGTCTCTGTACCGTGCGTCTCTAGACTGTATAAATACAGGTCAGGTGTGACTCTGTACTGTGTGTCTCTAGACTGTATAAATACAGGACAGGTGTGTCTCTAGACTGTATAAATACAGGACAGGTGTGTCTCTAGACTGTATAAATACAGGTCAGGTGTGTCTCTGTACCGTGCGTCTCTAGACTGTATAAATACAGGACAGGTGTGTCTCACTTGTTTCTCACTCTTCTTCTGTAACTGATCCAGTCAAGACACATGGAGAAGAAGAGAGCAGAGAACAGGGCAAAGACCAGAGCGAAGCTCAGAGACACTTGTGCTGGGATCTCGTGTCCGGCTGGGCAGGGCTCAGGGTTCGAGTGGGGGGTGAGCTCTTCTTCTTTAGCTGTAATATACAAGTAGGAAGAACAGAAGTTCTTCATGACCGGCAGTGAGCTCATATAACAACAATAACAACAACAACTCTCCTGTCTGGAGAGAAGCCAGGGTATCGGCTTCAACCACAGGGCTGGGCAGCTTGTTCCCCACCCCCACCCCCCTCTGTGTACAGTAGAGCCTCCTGTCCTGACTGGAGGAGCTCACCCAGCTGTGTCTGGAGAGAAGCCAGGGTATCGGCTTCAACCACAGGGCTGGGCAGCTTGTTCCCCACCCCCACCCCTCTCTGTGTAAAGAAGAGCCCTTCATTTTACTTTTCATTGACCTGTGTGTTCATTACGCAAAGTGTCTGTTCCTCCGATCCCACTGTTACCAGTTTTAAACTGGAGCAGGAACGGGCAGCCCTGCTGTTAGGAAAACCAGTTTCCTGTTGCAGTGGTGTTGTTGGGCCAGTAGGTGGCTCTCTACGCCAAGCAACAGCGATGGACTGACGAGCTGGGTTGTCCCGTCAGTAAGAGTGCTCATGACTTGAGAGATTTGTGAGTGGCAGCAGTAGACGCCAGTATCTTGCTTTTATTTTTGAGACAAGTGCCTAAAATATAAATAAATTACAATGTAGAAAACAAGGCAGATGGGACAAATACAGGCAGCCCAGAGTTCACGTGTCATTTGCTAACTCAATTCACAGTACTGTACTCTCAGCTCTTACAGGCGATGCTCTGATTTACTGCAAACTGGTGTGTGTGAGTGTATGAGTGTGTGTGAATGTGTGTGTGCATTTGTGAGTCTGTGTGCGTTGTGCGTATGTGAATGTGCGTGTATGTTCATTTGTGTATGTGTGAGTATATGAGTCTGTGCATTAGTGTGTGCAAGTGTTCGAGTGTGTGTGTGTGTGCACGCGCCTGTGTGTGTTAAGTGTGTGAGTGATTGTATGAGTGTGTGTGAATGTGTGTGTAAGTGTACTGTATAAGTATTGTATGTGGGTTTGTGAGTGGTGTAAGTGTATGAGTGTGTGCGTGTGAATCTGTGTGGGCATTTGTGAGTCTGTGTGCATTGTGCATATGTGAACTTGTGTGTTTGTTCATTTGTGTGTGCGTTTATGAGTGTGTGTGTGTGTGAGTATATGAGTCTGTGCATTAGTGTGTGCGAGTGTATGCGAGTGTGTGTGTGCACTTGCGAGTGTGTGTGTGTGTGGCCTCTATCTGCGTCACCTGCAGGGCTGAGAGAGCTGAGCTACTGCACAGGATACAGGGTGTGGCTTCCTGTCAGTGCAGAAGTACATCACGCAGGGGGTCTGCAAAGCACCCCCATGCGTTTGCGTTTCGGTTTGCTGGCGAATGTAGACAGTCCACACATCAACAGCGTCCAAACTACTGCATTCCCGGTGTGGACAAACATCGCAGAACAATCAGGTGAAGTCTGACTGAATCTCCTGATTCAAGCGATATCTGTGTCCACAGGGCTGGGATCTTTCCTGAACAGCAACATTAAAATGAATAAACACAGTGCAAGAGGAAGACACTGCAGGTGAAATTACAAATTTAATGATGACAAGAAGAAAAGAAGAAGATGTGAAGTTGTGTGACATAAATTAAATACATTTTGAACAACCACTGAACATTCGTTCAACAATTAATGAATAGTCATCCAATTGTTTTCCAATTCCAGGTTGACGAGGAGCCAGAGTCTATCCCAGCAAGCAACAGGCACAAGGCAGGACAGCAGTCCATCACAGGACACACACACACACTCACACACCCTGGATAGGACAGCAGTCCATCACACACACACACAGTCACACACCCTGGACAGGACAGCAGTCCATCACAGGACACACACACACACCCTGGACAGGACAGCAGTCCATCACAGGACACACACACACTCACACACCCTGGACAGGACAGCAGTCCATCACAGGACACACACACACTCACACACCCTGGACAGGACAGCAGTCCATCACACATACACACAGTCACACACCCTGGACAGGACAGCAGTCCATCACAGGACACACACACACACCCTGGACAGGACAGCAGTCCATCACAGGACACACACACACTCACACACCCTGGACAGGACAGCAGTCCATCACACATACACACACAGTCACACACCCTGGACAGGACAGCAGTCCATCACAGGACACACACACCCTGGACAGGACAGCAGTCCATCACAGGACACACACACACTCACACACCCTGGACAGGACAGCAGTCCATCACACACACACACACAGTCACACACCCTGGACAGGACAGCAGTCCATCACAGGACACACACACACACCCTGGACAGGACAGCAGTCCATCACAGGACACACACACACTCACACACCCTGGACAGGACAGCAGTCCATCACACACACACACACACACAGTCACACACCCTGGACAGGACAGCAGTCCATCACAGGACACACACACACACCCTGGACAGGACAGCAGTCCATCACAGGACACACACACTCACACACCCTGGACAGGACAGCAGTCCATCAGAGGACACACACACACACACACACACACACACCCTGGACAGGATAACAGTCCATCACAGGACACACACACACTCACGCACCCTGGACAGGACAGCAGTCCATCACAGGACACACACACACTCACACACACACCCTGGACAGGACACCAGTCCATCACACACACACACACCCTGGACAGGACACCAGTCCATCACAGGGGACACACACACACACACACACCCTGGACAGGTCTCTTCTATTCACATCCCCCGAAGCCCCAGCCTCAGAGAGCTTCCTGTGAAACAGCAGGGCGGTCACGCCGCACATCGTCAGCGCGGGCAGGCAGAGAGGCAGGAGGAGAGGGGGAAGAGAAGCGCCGCTTCACCCCGACAGGTTCTGGGCTCGCGATCGGGGGAGACGATCGCTCTGCGCGCTTCCGGACTCTCGGTCCCCGGCCGGCCTCATGATCTCGTACACGTCCTGCTGCCGTCCCTTCCCCTGGGGACACACAGAGGCTGGGCTCAGGTTACAGCCAGACTGGAGACAAACGAGGAAGACGCGGCGTGTCCCATCTTGTGCCTCTGCAGAACATTAATACTGGGATTCTCATAATCCTCCTGCCGGCGTCCCTGCCGCTGAAAACGGACAGAGGCTTGCGATGTCCGGGTCACAGTATCCCACTGCGAACTGTGAGCTGTAACTGCCGGACAATTCTAGGACCTCCGAGACAGAATGAGCGGAAGCACAAGGACTGATCTAGGAGACACTGTACGAGGATGCGGTTTCTGTGTGCTGCTGACAGCTGTCATCAGTTATTACTGTGAAACAGGCCTCTCTCTGTGCTCACTGTGACACACCTGGGGTCTGAAGAAGGAGCACACTATTTATTCCAGAAGACCAGTACTGCGACATGTGCTTGAACTGCTTTGGTATCACTTAACATCCAAATGCCGAAACAGATGCGCAAGATATTCTAATTTTGCATTCTGCCACTTATGAAGGACAACTCAAAAACAAAATACCTGCACGAGGCCTCTGTCTCCTTTTCTGTCCTGTGGCCGGCCTGGAAATTAAAACAAAACCTCATAAGACTGGACATAATTCCTCCATTCCTCTCTCTGCAACGAACACACAGTTACCTGTCTGTCTCAGCTGTGTGTGAAATACTGCTCCCACTGTCAGTGTTTCACCCCGCTGTCAGATCAGGAGCCCTTGGAGGCTAATAATCAATTAAGCAATAAAATTAATTGCTTTTGCATAACAGGTCTCATGGCAAAGAATCCCAAAGAATTCACCTAGTTTCAATATTACAACTGCAGCAATAGGTTCTAAAATGATTTTATAAACATAATTTCTGCATACCATATCATAAAATTAATTTTTAAAGATTCCAACATATAGGAAGGGATCCACTTGAATCCCTTACAACCCCACCTGGGAGACACACAGTAATCATTCTGCACCAGTAACCCCAACTGGGAGACACACAGTAATCATTCTGCACCAGTAACCCCACCTGGGAGACGCACAGCGATCATTGTGCACCAGTAACCCCACCTGGGAGACACACAGCGGTCGTTCTGCACCAGTAACCCCACCTGGGAGACACACAGCGATCAATCTGCACCAGTAACCCCACCTGGGAGAGCTTGTCTATTAAACTAGTTTGTTTATTAAAAGCAGCAGCGAAAAGGCTACTTTCTTATTTTATTTTTTTATCACTCCAAAGACAAAAAAAGGTGTGTACAAAAGTACTTCTTGAAGGTTTGCAGCCATCAGCATCCAAGCTGCTTCGCAGTCTCAGCTCTCACAGAGCTGTGGTGTGCTTAGAGGTCAAACGTCACACACGTACCGAACAAGAGCACCAACTCATACAGAGAGAACTGCATTCTGGAAATGACCACCAGCTGTGACCTGTCACCGGCCCTGGTCACCTTACTGAAGCACTCAACTGGAAATTCTTGTCAAGAGCGCCACCTACTGGTCGACCAACAGCATATAATTATATTTTTCTGAAATCACTGTTAGCATTGCGCACGGACAGTGTGCAGAGTGAACGCATACCTGGTCTGTAAAAGAGACAGAAGACGAAGCACGATGTCATCAGGGTGGAGAGAGGAGGAGCAACGATCAGGATGATCAGGCATGACCAGCCGATTCCAGAGGGATGTTCGCCATTTTCCTTCGATAATAATTCTAAAAAGAATTTTTGACTGTTTTTCATATTTTTATTTTATAAGCAAATTATTTTCTTAATTTACATATTGTTTTATTTTTTTTTTACATTGATATCAGACTGGTTAGGTCAGTAAGTAGGTTGTTCTCTCCTACACTGATCCTCAGTCTGGTTCTGTTTCCGATGTGAATCTCTCTCTCTGCAGTACAGATCATCCCTCTTCACAAATAAACTGTTCTCACCTTCTCCATGGAGCCTCAGCCTGGTGCCTTTTCCTATCTGTACCTCTCCCCTCTCTCTGGTGGTGCAGTAGTACAGCCCCTGGTCTGTCTCTGTGACCCCCTCAATCCTCAGACTGGAGGAGTTAGTGGAGGAGTTCAGCACCAGGCTGAAGCGAGAGTCCGGTCTTATCACATAGTAAAAAGGCTCAGTCTGCTGCTCCACTTGGTTCTTACTGGCTAAAATCCTCAGAGCCAGGGTCTCGTTACGCTGCAGAAACCAGGTGGTCTCGTGTCGGAGCTCGAGGTCACAGGGCAGGGTGACTGTGTCCCCCAGTCTGACTGCTCCAGAGACCACAGCCCACACAGCAGCGCCTGCAGAGGTTCGAGAAAGGAGAGTATTTGGTTACTCGGCAGAGAAAATGGCGTTGCATGATCCCGAACATTCTTCTAGGGAGGGGAAAGTGGGAAAACTGCTTTCAGCCCAGAATCGGCACAGATTCTGCTGAACTCAACAGGACACCCAGCTGAGTTCATATAATGCCTTGCGAAAGGATTCTGACCCTGGCAAAGATTCCACGCTGTGTTACTTTAAAGTTCGCAGTGATGACACTTCAAAGTAGCAATACAAATTTGTTGCAAAAAATGTCCACCTCCACACGTTCAAAGCAAAACAGAAACAGAGGGAAGTAAGTAGATCATCCATACGAAAGAAGAAATGGAAAAGTCACGACTGCTTAAGTATTCCAAACCTTCGTTTTGCACTGGCCAACCGCAATTAATTCCAGGTGCACAAAACTATTTTAACACGTCGCACAAACAGATGAGTGGCCTCTGTCAGTTTGCGTCAATTGAGTTTCGCACGATTTCTGAATGAACTCACGTTTATTCACACACATGATTCTCTACTTCGAGGACTTAAATGTGAATGCCAGCGAAAAAGCTAAATAAATTGAATACGCTTTGCAGCACAGAGGATTCTCCGATCATTTCGGGAGGCAGCTTAAAGTTGGCTACAGTTGTTCTTCCTGCAGGAACTGTGAACAGTACATCTTTATTTTTAAAGTATTAACCTGCACAGAGAAATTAAGAGCCCATATTGCACTTTAATGTCTCTGCGCATTTTCTCTCCCTTGAGGGAAATCTTGAAATCCCACTATCTTGCAGAACGGCCTGGTTACAACGTCGCCAGACACCACACTATTCACACAAAATGAAAAGCGCAAGAACTTCTCTCCCCCTGCCCAAGCCTGGAGATTTCCAAAGTCATGTTTTAAGTGTTTGAGTCTCCCTCATCATATAAGCCCTTGTCGTTGATACAGACGCTACTGAAATATATGTCATGACAGGACACCTTTGATGATTTAAGGTGTCGTCCACCCACAGCGCAGACCCGAATGTGGTCGAGACGCTGCGACTGAAAGGCAAAAATCACCTTTCAGACAGAAACACCTCGAGCACGACCGAACACCAGCTCCCCGGCCCACCCACTTCTCGAAATCTTTCAGTTCCGACCTGCTGCGCCGCGGGCTCCCGGGCGATCCCAGACACGGACGTGCAAACGAGAGCCGCATGATCACCCTGAGCAGAGGGCCGGGATTGTACAAGCGCGCGGAGTACTCACTGGCGGAGAGGAACAGAGCAGCGGGGCTGCACGGCGCCGACATCGAGCCCCGCCGTCTCGCTGGTGTGAGAGTGAAATAGAGAAGAGGCGTCGCTGCTCGGGGGGTCAGAATGAACTTGAACTTGGTCAGGAGTCACAGCTGCGTGGGTACAGAGGACTGACCAATAGAGAGCAGCTCCTTCAGACCTGTCCCCTCAGTGAGCCGCTCCTGACATCTCGCAGAAGACACCAGGAGGAGGGAGAACCTCCAGAACCAGGAGACCCCTGGACTAACTAGACAATGTCTCTCCAGAACCAGGGTCACAGACCCCCTGGACTAACTGGACTGCACCTCTCCAGAACCAGGAGACCCCTGGACTAACTGGACAATGTCTCTCCAGAACCAGGGTCACAGACCCCCTGGACTAACTGGACTGCACCTCTCCAGAACCAGGAGACCCCTGGACTAACTGGACAATGTCTCTCCAGAACCAGGGTCACAGACCCCCTGGACTAACTGGACTGGACCTCTCCAGAACCAGGAGACCCCTGGACTAACTGGACAATGTCTCTCCAGAACCAGGGTCACAGACCCCCTGGACTAACTGGACTGGACCTCTCCAGAACCAGGAGACCCCTGGACTAACTGGACAATGTCTCTCCAGAACCAGGGTCACAGACCCCCTGGACTAACTGGACTGGACCTCTCCAGAACCAGGAGACCCCTGGACTAACTGGACAATGTCTCTCCAGAACCAGGGTCACAGACCCCCTGGACTAACTGGACTGGACCTCTCCAGAACCAGCAGACGCCTGTACTAACTGGACTGGGGCTCTCCAGAACCAGGAGACCCCTTGAGTAACTGGACCGGACCTTTACTAACTGGGCTGGATCTCAACAGAACCAGGAGACCCCCTGAGTAACTGGACCAGACCTCTCCAGAACCAGAGTCATAGACCCCTGGACTAACTGGACCGGGACTCTCCAAAAACCGAGACCCCCTGAGTAACTGGAGCGGACCTGTTCTAACTGGACCGGACCTCTCCAGAACCAGAGTCATAGACCCCTGGACTAACTGGACAGGGGCTCTCCTGTCCTGCAACAGACAGCCGCTCACTCAGGGCAAGTTGTATCGGACGCAGAAGTTCACATACCGCTTTAAAACACGAAAAAAAGGCCAGGAGTCCCATCCTGGGAGACGAATGTCCTGCCACTGAAAGCGCAGTGGCAAGTGCACACAAGCAGTAGGCGTTTCCTGGCCACAACAGACCGAGTTTCAAATGAAAACTATTTTTAAAGGCCGACTTCCGCTCATGAGAGGAAGAGGAAACCCCAACCGAAGACGAAGGCCGTTCGCGTTTGGCAAATGCGCCGTTCACTTCCTTTCGAATAAGCCCATTAGAAATGCATTTATTAAACTTATCGAAGCCTGAAGGCACGTTACCGTTAAAAACGCTAATTCGCATTGAATTTTGAATGTTTCCCACTTCTGCAATTGTAAAGAAAGAGAATATGAAACTTAATATTTCATATTCCTCACTTTAGCGAAGCAGCTGAACGCTTGGTAACCGTGGGAACCGACTCTGGGAAGAGTCCTGCGTTTGAACAGTGCGAAGTAGATGTAAAGGCGTGTTTACAGACGAGCCCAGGTCTCTTCTATTCATATCCCCCCGAACCCCCAGCCTCAGAGGGCTTCCTGTGAACCATGACCAGCCGATTCCAGAGGGATGTTCGCCATTTTCCTTCGATGATAATTCTAAAAAGACTTCTTGTCTGTTTTTCATATTTTTATTTTATAAGCAAATTATTTTCTTAATTTACATATTGTTTTATTTTTTTTTTACATTGATATCAGACTGGTTAGGTCAGTAAGTAGGTTGTTCTCTCCTACACTGATCCTCAGTCTGGTTCTGTTTCCGATGTGAATCTCTCTCTCTGCAGTACAGATCATCCCTCTTCACAAATAAACTGTTCTCACCTTCTCCATGGAGCCTCAGCCTGGTGCCTTTTCCTATCTGTACATCTCCCCTCTCTCTGGTGGTGCAGTAGTACAGCCCCTGGTCTGTCACTGTGACCCCCTCAATCCTCAGACTGGAGGAGTTAGTGGAGGGGTTCAGCACCAGGCTGAAGCGAGAGTCAGGTCTCTTCTTGTAGTCAAAAGGCTCAGTCTGCTGCTCCACTTGGTTCTTACTGGCTAAAATCCTCAGAGCCAGGGTCTCGTTACGCTGCAGAAACCAGGTGGTCTCTTGTCGGAGCTCGAGGTCACAGGGCAGGGTGACTGTGTCCCCCAGTCTGACTGCTCCAGAGACCACAGCCCACACAGCAGCGCCTGCAGAGGTTCGAGAAAGGAGAGTATTTGGTTACTCGGCAGAGAAAATGGCGTTGCATGATCCCGAACATTCTTCTAGGGAGGGGAAAGTGGGAAAACTGCTTTCAGCCCAGAATCGGCACGGATTCTGCTGAACTCAACAGGACACCCAGCTGAGTTCATATAATGCCTTGCGAAAGGATTCTGACCCTGGCAAAGATTCCACGCTGTGTTACTTTAAAGTTCGCAGTGATGACACTTCAAAGTAGCAATACAAATTTGTTGCAAAAAACGTCCACCTCCACACAATCAAAGCAAAACAGAAACAGAGGGAAGTAAGTAGATCATCCATAGGAAAGAAGAAATGGAAAAGTCACGACTGCTTAAGTATTCCAAACCTTCGTTTTGCACTGGCCAACCGCAATTAATTCCAGGTGCACAAAACTATTTTAACACGTCGCACAAACGGTTGAGTGGCCTCTGTCACTTTGCATCAATTGAGTTTCGCACGATTTCTGAATGAACTCACGTTTATTCACACACATGATTCTCTACTTCGAGGACTTAAATGTGAAAGCCAGCGAAAAAGCTAAATAAATTGAATACGCTTTGCAGCACAGAGGATTCTCCGATCATTTCGGGAGGCAGCTTAAAGTTGGCTACAGTTGTTCTTCCTGCAGGAACTGTGAACAGTACATCTTTATTTTTAAAGTATTAAGCTGCACAGAGAAATTAAGAGCCCATATTGCACTTTAATGTCTCTGTGCATTTTCTCTCCCTTTAGGGAAATCTTGAAATCCCACTATCTTGCAGAACGGCCTGGTTACAACGTCGCCAGACACCACACTATTCACTCAAAATGAAAAGCGCAAGAACTTCTCTCCCCCTGCCCAAGCCTGGAGATTTCCAAAGTCATGTTTTAAGTGTTCGAGTCTCCCTCATCATATAAGCCCTTGTCGTTGATACAGACGCTACTGAAATATATGTCATGACAGGACACCTTTGATGATTTAAGGTGTCGTCCACCCACAGCGCAGACCCGAATGTGGTCGAGACGCTGCGACTGAAAGGCAAAAATCACTTTTCAGACAGAAACACCTCGAGCACGACCGAACACCAGCTCCCCGGCCCACCCACTTCTCGAAATCTTTCAGTTCCGACCTGCTGCGCCGCGGGCTCCCGGGCGATCCCAGACACGGACGTGCAAACGAGAGCCGCATGATCACCCTGAGCAGAGGGCCGGGATTGTACAAGCGCGCGGAGTACTCACTGGCGGAGAGGAACAGAGCAAGGGGGCTGCACGGCGCCGACATCGAGCCCCGCCGTCTCGCTGGTGTGAGAGTGAAATAGAGAAGAGGCGTCGCTGCTCGGGGGGGCAGAATGAACTTGAACTTGGTCAGGAGTCACAGCTGCGTGGGTACAGAGGACTGACCAATAGAGAGCAGCTCCTTCAGACCTGTCCTCTCAGTGAGCCGCTCCTGACATCTCGCAGAAGACACCAGGAGGAGGGAGAACCTCCAGAACCAGGAGACCCCCGGACTAACTGGACAAGGTCTCTCCAGAACCAGGGTCACAGACCCCCTGGACTAACTGGACTGGACCTCTCCAGAACCAGGAGACCCCTGGACTAACTGGACAATGTCTCTCCAGAACCAGGGACACAGACCCCCTGGACCAACTGGACTGGACCTCTCCAGAACCAGGAGACCCCTGGACTAACTGGACAATGTCTCTCCAGAACCAGGGTCACAGACCCCCTGGACTAACTGGACTGCACCTCTCCAGAACCAGGAGACCCCTGGACTAACTGGACAATGTCTCTCCAGAACCAGGGTCACAGACCCCCTGGACTAACTGGACTGGACCTCTCCAGAACCAGGAGACCCCTGGACTAACTGGACAATGTCTCTCCAGAACCAGGGTCACAGACCCCCTGGACTAACTGGACAGGGGCTCTCCTGTCCTGCAACAGACAGCCGCTCACTCAGGGCAAGTTGTATCGGACGCAGAAGTTCACATACCGCTTTAAAACACGAAAAAAAGGCCAGGAGTCCCATCCTGGGAGACGAATGTCCTGCCACTGAAAGCGCAGTGGCAAGTGCACACAAGCAGTAGGCGTTTCCTGGCCACAACAGACCAGACCGAGTTTCAAATGAAAACTATTTTTAAAGGCCGACTTCCGCTCATGAGAGGAAGAGGAAACCCCAACCGAAGACGAAGGCCGTTCGCTTTTGGCAAATGCGCCGTTCACTTCCTTTCGAATAAGCCTATTAGAAATGCATTTATTAAACTTATCGAAGCCTGAAGGCACGTTACCGTTAAAAACGCTAATTCGTATGGAATTTTGAATGTTTCCCACTTCTGCAATTGTAAAGAAAGAGAATATGAAACTTAATATTTCATATTCCTCACTTTGAACGCTTGGTAACCTTGGTAACCGCTTTTTTCCCTTTTATTTGTTTTCTGTGCGGTGGCGGCTCTGGCCACACCAGACCGGAAACGGAAGTAACTGGCCCACCGGGCTCGCCTGTTGCTAGGGGCAACAGTTGCTCAGGTTGACCTTCAGGTCTGTTGAAGGCCCTTGGTTGTGGAGCGATTTAAAATCAATACAGATGATAACTGTGCCTTTTGTTAAAGTAGCCCCGAAACCACACGGCATTCATTTTGATTACGTCCTGTTGTAAAAACCTTCTGGCCTGATTTGCAAACTTATATTTAAAAAGAGGCTAATACTGATATTGTTTTTAAAGGAATAGACGTTATGTTAAGTTTTGATCTAGTTAAAAACAATCTGAAAATATTATTTTTCATATAATAATATTATTATTTTTTAAAAATATATTTTGTAGTTGACTTATTATACTGGCACGTTATTATGTACGTAAAGTGAAACGGTCTGGGAAGAGTCCTGTGTTTGAACAGTGCGAAGTAGATGTAAAGGCGTGTTTACAGACGATTTCGAAATGTAAAAACGTGAACGCTGTGCGGACCTCGTTTTTATTTACTCCGTTTAAACTTTTGTCATGGCGTGTGTATCCCTGCCGATGTTATTGGTATGTTACATGTTACTCCTGTCTGTGTTATATCTTTTTCTGTTGTTAAAATAAATAAAACAAAACAAGAATCCTAGCACGAATCAAACACGATAGATACAATAACCAGATTAGGTCCTCGACGGTCTGCACTATAAAACAGAGAATTCCTCGGGCGATAGAGCTGGTTTATAAATTCAGGCCAGTCTGTTCTTGGCTATTTAAGCATATATGCCCCCTAGTGACCAAACTGAGCTACTGCAGCGTGGGTTTCTTCTCCGCTGGATGACAATAGTAACTCCTCACACTTTTCTGGACTCTCCACTCAGAGGTCTTCCCAGGTCATGGGGATCCCCTCCACTACCCCCAGTGTGCAGCCCCTCCTGGGTGATGCGCCAGTCCGCTCCCCACACACCAGCTCTCAGTGGGGAGGGGAGCAGAGCGATGAGGCCAGTTCAGAGAGGGGGGTGATTAAGAGGGCATGATGGGTAAAGACCAGGGGGTGTATTTGACCAGGACACTGGGGTAACACCCCTACTCTTCTCCAGAGACACCCCCGGATTGTTAATGAGCACAGAGAGTCAGGACCTTGGTTTTACGTCTCATCTGAAGGACGGTGCCTGTTTACAGTCCAGTGTCCCCGTCACTATACTGGGGCATCAGGACCCACACAGACTGCAGGGTGAGAGCGCCCCCTGCTGGCCCCACTCACACCTCCTTAATAAGCTTCAATCTCAAGTGTCATTTTTGCAGTGGTGAGACAGAAGCCGAGATGGACGGACGCAAGGTGGGCGCTACTCTTTTCGTCACCTGTGAGTACTTATCCAGATCAGCATTTTACACCAAAAAGCCGCCTCAAAAGTCTTCCTTGACGCGCTGCGCGTTTTCTGGGCGCGCCGATCTAGAAACGACACTTCACAATCTTTCCCGTCTTCAAATGAAGGCTCAAGCGTCAGTATGAGTAACTAAAAACACCTTTTCACCTTCTGTTTGTTTGTGCAGTTGTTTGAGAGCTTAGTTCTAGCCTTATTAGTACAGTAAACCTTTACTGAACAGAACTGACACTTGTCACATGTGGTTTCAATTAGTCACTGAAACAAGCACTTTCAAGTAACAAGCAACACACTTGGGAAACAAGCACAGAGAAAGACTTTATAGGTCAAAATTAAATGCAACAGAAAATGTAGGAATAATATCCCGTAGTAAGAGTGTGGCATGAAATGGAAGTTTTCAAATACGCCGGTTTACTACATTAGATGTTTTTAAAATGGTGTTGGAATTTCCCTACTGCTGCTGCAGCTGCATATCTGCCTACAGACGTGCCAGATTCGAACACAGACAAAGCAACAATGAGCTATTCCTCGAGAAGCAGACAACTGTAATTTTTTTATTTTACATCTATAATGTGCAACAAAACCTAGTTCCACGGTTGGTTCTAGGGTGAAGAGAAACTGCCTATTTCTCAGATTAGGGGGTTAAAAGAACATTTTTCAGGAAAATCTCTGATGGAAATATACAGCCATCTCAAACAACCCAAGACCATCTTACACTCCCACATCTAAGATGCCTGTGCTCACTTGTGATTCTCTCAAATCAGATGCGAGAGTCATCAAGACATTCTCAGGACCGACGAGCAACACTTGTCATGCAACGCCATTTTCTCTGCTAAGTAACCAAATGCTCTCCTTTCTCGAAACCTCTGCAGGCGCTGCTGTGTGGGCTGTGGTCTCTGGAGCAGTCAGTCTGGGGGACACAGTCACCCTGCCCTGTGACCTCGAGCTCCGACACGAGACCACCTGGTTTCTGCAGCGTAACGAGACCCTGGCTCTGAGGATTTTAGCCAGTAAGAACCAAGTGGAGCAGCAGACTGAGCCTTTTTACTATGTGATAAGACCGGACTCTCGCTTCAGCCTGGTGCTGAACCCCTCCACTGCCTCTCCTGATCTGAGGATTGAGGGGGTCACAGAGACAGACCAGGGGCTGTACTACTGCGCCACCAGAGAGAAGGGGGAGATTCACATTGGACAACGGAGAAGACTTCAAATTGGTGAGAATAAAGCTATCTTCCCCCCCTAGGCATGTAGGTAGGTACTGGAACAGTTCAATGACCCAGAGTGAGGAGTGCACACTTTTTATACAGTAGGAATAACTGGTAACAGGACAGTAACGAAACCATTTATCCATCTCTGATTTAGAAAACACGTTTCACGTAGTTTCACGTAGTTTCCCCATGAACCACCACAGTGCATCAGCAATAACCACTAACAGCTGAAGGACGCCTTGTTTTTGAGGAGGGTGTATTCTGTGTGGAAAAGAACAGAGTCCTGTTTCGGGTCACGCTACCGGTTCTGAGCTGACAGGGAGGACCACCAGCGATCGGGCACGGACTCGGCTATCTCGACAGCACCTGGGCCTTGGTGCTTCATCTGTCTCACCACCGCGCGACTCCTGGCTTGAAATTCAACGCCAAACCGAGCTAAATCGCAGAGACAGATGGGTTTGCTCTGCAGCAACGTCACTTGGATTCCAGAGATCACGGCATCAGTTTCGTGACCTACTTCCACAGCGTGCTTTCTCAAGCGAGAATGTCGTGTGCGCTGACCTACGTGCCCCTGTGTTCATTCAAATGTCAAACCAGCACCAACTTCACCATCCTCCTTCTTTCCCTCTCTGCACCGAGATCTGGCAGGGCGCCAAACCCACTGACGATTTAAGTGGTGACGAAGAAGAAAATCACTATTTCCGATCAAAAAGAAAAAGAACGTGATCGAGATCAGATCGCGTGATCGTTATGCCTATCGTCGCTAGAGACGACTAGTGAAGGAATCTGTGGACCGACTGATACACAATCGCACACACCTAACACTGCCTCACAGCTGTGCACACACACGGACACACAATCGCACACACCTGACACTGCCACACAGCTGTGCACACACACGGACACACAATCGCACACACCTGACACTGCCACACAGCTGTGCACACACACGGACACACAATCGCACACACCTGACACTGCCACACAGCTGTGCACCAACTGATACACAATCGCACACACCTGACACTGCCACACAGCTGTGCACCGACTGATACACAATCGCACACACCTGACACTGCCACACAGCTGTGCACCGACTGATACACAATCGCACACACCTGACACTGCCACACAGCGGTGCACACACACGGATACACAATCACACACACCTGACACTGCCTCACGGCTGTGCACACGCACGGATACACAATCACACACACCTGACACTGCCTCACAGCTGTGCACACGCACGGATACACAATCGCACACACTTGACACTGCCACACAGCTGTGCACACGCACGGATACACAATCGCACACACCTGACACTGCCTCACAGCTGTGCACACGCACGGATACACAATCGCACACACCTGACACTGCCACACAGCTGTGCACACACACGGATACACAACTTTACCCATCATGGCCTCCTAATCACCCCCTCTCTGAACTGGCCCCATCCCTCTGCTCTCCTCCCCACTGATGGATGGTGTGTGGGGAGCGTTCTGGAGCATCATTCGCTGACTGGCACACTTTGCCTGCCGTCGCGTCACATTGGTGGCGGTAGTGGGATCCTGTGTGAACTGTAAACAGCTTCAGAAGAGGAATAATAAGGGGATTCTTATGTTTAACTGACTAGAGCAGGAAAGGGAGGCCTCCAGCCCTCCCCAGCACCCCGGAATCGGACTGCCCTGCCTGATCGTGCTGCTGTCGGCCGTCCCCTTGTCCGCCCTGGCCTCGTCCTGCTGCGTCCTCTTCATCCTCCTCCGCGGGAGAGGTAGGGCCGCCCTCTTCCTCTCTCCGCTGCGCGACAGCTGCTCACGAAACCGACCCCTGAGAATCAGCGCCACACCGATTTCCCGTCCTCTCAGCTCGGCCTCAATCTTTTCATAACAGGCAAAGGACAACGTGGCGCTCGGCACCGGAGCCCAAGACGGGACGCGGCACAGGTACGGTCCGTTCAGCCATTTCCAATGAATTCGGCAGCGTCGGGATATCTGACAGTCGCGCCTGGCAGAGTTGGGATTGTCCAAACCTGCGACAGAGCCTGCGTTCTCCATCCTTTCCAACGGCTGGTTTCGAGAACTACTGAGATCACCTGATACAAGCCCCAAGCATTCCAGTTCAGAGCCTCTTGATACTGTGGCTGAGCACCAGGTAAGCGACACCTCGGGGTGCTCTCCTGCAGCTGCGGGGCCGTGCTCGCCAAGCCTGCGGGAAGAGACCGAGCCGAGGGGAGAGATCTGAAGCAGAGAGCAGGATTCAAGAACAGGGGCTGGAGCGGCAGAAACAAGTCTTGAAGCCGCAGTTGTCAGCGGTTGAGTTAAAATCTGTGTCACCAGGTCAGGCCACAGTCCCGCAGATTCCCCCCAAAAAAGGAACGTACGTCTTTCTCCACGCTGCTCGTGCGCGACTGAACTCTTGTGTTGCTTTCAGGGGGAGAACGGAAGTGCACCGTACGAGAACTTGCACCCCGCCTCTGAGCCCCGACGACCCAGGGACAGGGATTTCTGAAGCCGTTCTCGGCCTCGCGAGACGCAGCTCAAAGCCTCGAGGTTAAAAGCGTACCCCACCTGAAGTTTCTCTGCTCTTGTTTCCTGCCTGGCTGTAGTCTGAGAAGCACCGCTCCAACGACAGACCACACTGCAGCTTACAGCTGTGTCAGGCTTCAGCTTTGAGGAAGTGAGATTCGCTTAAAAACACAGGCGCTCAGGCCTCTGCAACCCATCTGTTCCAATCCACTTTGCCGCAGTGCGACCGGTAGTTTAACCGTTATTCTGATCCTTATATCCATCACTGGAAGATTCCCAAGTGCCTCCAGGCGAGCTGCGGGACTTGGGGCAAGATTTGAGGTCAATATCCAGTGTGACTGGGACTCCCCAGGCAGCGCGCCACTGGATTGGCTGTGCTCACAGAGGCACCTGCCGTTGCCGGGACGCCGTCCGTGAGGGACAGGTCTCTTCTCCAATGGGCGCTGCGCTTTTTTACCTGTGAAAAGGAGGGGTGGGCATATCAGAACCTGCCGGCACTTCCTCATTCTCCCCTGTGTGGAGTCAAGGGAAGGGTAACTCAACTACCACACACAAACAGGTATTCACTTGAATAGATGCTGTATCATACAGAGCTTATTAAACTACAGAAGCAAATAAACAGTAGAAATCTGACTCTGGCCTGGAAACAATACTCCTTGAGCTGAGGGTTTCGCAGGATCTCTACAGACGAGCAGGCTTGCGGTCAGAGCTATGTGCTCTATGCCTCGGCTCTCTGTACCCTTTCACGGAACAGCAGCGCAAAACCCCAAACGACAACCGTAAGAAAAAAAAGGTCACAGGAAGACAAGCACAGCAGATCTAGACTCCGCAAGACGGGGTGCGATTTAATTCAGAATCCTCACTGGTGGCATCTGAAGGAGCACACTTGAAAGGCAGCCAGTGTCAAAAGACTTGATGCAGTAAACAATACCCCTGCAATGAGTACAACGGTGCTGATTAAAAGACTTTCGCACAAAATCGAGAAGACCAAACTTCCACTGCAAGTCTTTAAAAGAGGCAGCGGGGGTGCTCCGTTCTTTTTAAAGCAGATAAAACAACAGGACGAAACGCGCGCTTCACCGCAGCACCTCTTCAGAGGAATTCACAAATGTAAAAACTAAAAATGATACTTTTGACATATTTCCACTGTGTCTCTCGCTATTTGATTCTTCGCATTTTAATGGAATTTAAATTAAAAAAAGTAATTCTACTTTAAAAGCAAGAATAGAGGGAGCAGTATGAGACCATTTACTTTGGTGGCTGAAGTATTTAGCCAAAATAACTAACAGATGAATAATAAAAACATGTCCTTTATCCAACTCAGATCTAACAAAATATAACATAGTATCAAAATCTTTCCATTTAACATTTACCTTTGAATGTTGAACAATAACATTTTGCAGATCCATTCAAAACAGTTTTGTATATATGCAGTTAACAGACAAATGTCACAAAGATTATTATTATCACCCGTCTCCACGCTCGAAAGGTCGCCCGTCAGGCCCTCTTCAACGTCATTTTCCGTCGACACGGGAACCTTCAACCCGTTTCCTATTCACATCTGCTTTTGCGAATCAGATATTGAAACAGCGGAACACATTTTCTTCTCTTGGCATTATTCAACAGCCTTCTGGCACTTGGTATGTTCTTGCCTAAATGATAGTTATATTCCTGTACATCACACATTCAAGGACCGTTCCGAATCCAGACGGAGAAGTTCGTGAAATGGTAAATGTCATTCTAATGTTAGCAAAATTGTACATACATACATGGGTGTAGCGTTAAAAAAAACTACCTGGCGCTTAAAATAATTATCTGACTCACTTACGCTATACTCAGACTCACTAACAATATTAAAAAATAAGATTGGTGGGTTGGTCTACAAAAACTCTTCTGGCATATAAACGTATTTATACCCCTGACACCACACAACCTCTGTACTGTTGACAACGTGTTTTTTTTCTTTTTCATTCACTTGATGCTACCTTTGTTCACTCAAGTTCTGACATTTGTACACTTATATGTACAACCCCCCTGTTTGTTGTATTTTCCCTTTTGTATTTACCAAAATAAAAACTTTTAATAAAACAACAACAAAAATCTCTTGCCGGGGCTACTGGTCGCGTCTGTTTTTACGGGTAAGTTTTCCGGGTAAGCGAACAGGTCAACTTGGAGCGAGCGAGCATGCGCGCCTTACACCTGGATTAAATCAACGAGTTAGTGGGGAAAAACAACGCACCTCAAAAGACACTCCTTCTACTTATTTTTTTTAATAACCCCTGCATGCACGTTAATATGTTATAGGGCCCCTCCTTAACACAGACTCTGGGCAGTTTCCACTCCGTTGAGGGGGGAATCTGGCATGGGAAGACAGGTGACCGGGAGAGGGGCTCTCGGGAACAGGATCATTCAAGCCAGCGGGTCGCAGCTGCAAACAAAGATCTTTCCCTAACCCCTCTTGAAGAAGGTTTCAGTTGCAGGAGAGAGCAGTGCCCAGGACGTGATTCTAGTGTTCTAGTCTCTGGTGTTCCCAGTCTCGTAATCGACCCCCTCCGTCAGAGCGGCCCAGGCCTGGACCTGGAGACCCCCAGAGTAATCAGACCTACAGCTGGCCACTCTGAATCCTGGGAGCGGCAGACCAGCAGGCTGTGGCTCCCTGATGAAGAATAATAATAATAATTGCTTACACTTATACAGCGCTTTTCTGGACACTCCACTCAAAGCGCTTTACAGGTCATGGGGATCCCCTCCACCCCTACCAGTGTGTACCCCACCTCGATGATGTGACGGCAGCCATAGTGCACCAGAACGCTCCCCACACACCAGCTCTCAGTGGGGAGGAGAGCAGAGGGATGGAGCCAGTTCAGAGATGGGAATTATTAGGAGGCCATGACTGGTAAATGGGAATTTTGACCAGGACACTGGGGTAACACCCCTACTCTTTTCGAGAAACACCCTGGGATTGTTAAAGACCACAGAGAGTCAGGAACTCGATTTGACGTCTCATCCGAAGGACAGCGCCTGTTTACAGTCCAGTGTCCCTCGTCACTATACTGGGGAATCAGGACCCACACAGACCACAGGGTGAGAGCGCCCCCTGCTGGCCCCACTAACACCTCTCCCAGCACCAACCTTAGTTTTTCCCAGGAGTCTCCCCTCCAGGTACTGACCAGGCTCACCCCTGCTGAGCTTCAGTGGGTTACCAGTTGTGAGTTGCAGGGTTATTTGGCTGCTGGCCTGGAATCTTCCCTCCAGGCTCAGCTCAGAGAAAGTACCCAGACAAACATCACTTTATTGATAGAAAAATGTATTAAACGTGTAAAGATGTTGCACAGTAACAGTTTGCATTCAACATCCCAGCTTTAAGCCAGTTATATTAAGATATACAGCGTTTAAAAAAAACAAAGCTTTCTTACAGAGAGTTCCCCCAGTCAGAAGACAAATCAGAAGAGAACAGTAACACACAGTGTACAGAAATACAGGAGGTTTTACTGAGAGCAGCTGGTACTGAAGAAAGAGAGAATTGTTCATACAGATCTGTCCAGTTCACTGTCTGTCCCCAGTGTCCGATAACTCCCTCAGCTCCTGTCCAGCCTGCAGTCTGTCTGTCCTCAGTGTCTGATAACCCCCTCAGCTCCTGTCCAGACTGCAGTCTGTCTGTCCTCAGTGTCTGATAACTCCCTCAGCTCCTGTCCAGACTGCAGTCTGTCTGTCCTCAGTGTCTGATAACTCCCTCAGCTCCTGTCCAGACTGCAGTCTGTCTGTCCTCAGTGTCTGATAACTCCCTCAGCTCCTGTCCAGACTGCAGTCTGTCTGTCCTCAGTGTCTGATAACCCCCTCAGCTCCTGTGCAGACTGCAGTCTGTCTGTCCTTGGTGTCCGATAACTCCCTCAGCTCCTGTGCAGATTCCAGTCTGTCTGTCCTCAGTGTCTGATAACCCCCTCAGCTCCTGTCCAGACTGCAGTCTGTCTGTCCTCAGTGTCTGATAACTCCCTCAGCTCCTGTCCAGACTGCAGTCTGTCTGTCCTCAGTGTCTGATAACCCCCTCAGCTCCTGTCCAGACTGCAGTCTGTCTGTCCTCAGTGTCTGATAACTCCCTCAGCTCCTGTCCAGACTGCAGTCTGTCTGTCCTCAGTGTCTGATAACCCCCTCAGCTCCTGTCCAGACTGCAGTCTGTCTGTCCTCAGTGTCTGATAACTCCCTCAGCTCCTGTGCAGATTCCAGTCTGTCTGTCCTCAGTGTCTGATACCTCACTCAGATCTTCCCTCTGAACTGGAGGTGCCTCATTGTTTGTCAAACAAGCAGTGTCCACACTTGGCTCAGGTGGTCCTGGTGATAAACCATTAAGAGGAGCAGACTCCTGGCTCTCCTCAGCTTCTGATAACTCCCTCTGCTCCTCTCCAGACTCTGTGTCTGCATGCTGCTCTTCTCTCTGAGCTGGAGGATTTTCACTGCTGGTCGAATTGGAAGTGTCCTCACTGCAGGCAGCTGGTCCTGGTGGTATAGTATCTGTAACGAACAGTTCTTTCCGGACCCTATGCGGACGACACAATCCAAATAAGTGGGGAAACACTGGGAAAACGTCATGCAGGAATACGGGGCTGAAAACAGGGGGGCGTGTCCAAAGTGCGCTGGTACACGGGGGAGGTGTGGCCGAGGCAAACAATCCAAAAGAGTAGTCCTTAGGGAATATCCAAAACACAAGGGTAAGTCCAAAGCCAGGAGATCCATCAGAACAAAGAATTAAAACCAGAAACCGGGTCGGAACTGGCGGACAAGGAACAGGAACAGGAACAAAGATTAAAACCTTAATCGGACCAGGCGCTTCCAGGTCCCGGACTCGCATGGTACGGAAACCAGATGCAGAGCCCGGATGAGCGTCAGCGCCTGGCTTTTAAGGTGGGCTGGGAATAGGGATCAGGTGCACAAAATAAAGTCTAAAGTGAAAGGGCTGGAGCACCCTTAAGGAGGGGGAGCTATAATCGTGACAGCATCAAGAGTTACAGAATCTGTGTCTCTCTCACTGCAGACAGCTGGTCATGATGTTAAAACATTAAGAGGATGTCCCTCATCCTGGTCTGGCTGTTGTCCTTCTGGTGCTAATCCATCCTGCTGATTACTCCTCCTCCTCCTCCTCCTCCTATACCAGCAGATCCCAAATCCTGCTGCTGCCAGAACTCCCGCTACCAGGACAGATACACCTGCTATCACACCAGTAGACCTGTCTCTGTGGTCAGAGTCTGCAAGGAAACACAGCAACACCTGGATCACATCTAGATCACAGTCAGTCTGTTCTCCATCACTTCCTGAAGGACACACTCTCACATCACACCAGCCTGGAGAACATCTAGATCACAGTCAGTCTGTTCTCCATCACTTCCTGATGGACACACTCTCACATCACATCAACCTGGAGAACATCTAGATCACAGTCAGTCTGTTCTCCATCACTTCCTGAAGGACACACTCTCACATCACACCAACCTGGAGAACATCTAGATCACAGTCAGTCTGTTCTCCATCACTTCCTGAAGGACACACTCTCACATCACACCAACCTGGAGAACATCTAGATCACAGTCAGTCTGTTCTCCATCACTTCCTGATGGACACACTCTCACATCACATCAACCTGGAGAACATCTAGATCACAGTCAGTCTGTTCTCCATCACTTCCTGAAGGACACACTCTCACATCATACCAACCTGGAGAACATCTAGATCACAGTCAGTCTGTTCTCCACCACTTCCTGAAGGACACACTCTCACATCACACCAACCTGGAGAACATCTAGATCACAGTCAGTCTGTTCTCCATCACTTCCTGAAGGACACACTCTCACGTCACACCAACCTGGAGAACATCTAGATCACAGTCAGTCTGTTCTCCATCACTTCCTGAAGGACACACTCTCACATCACACCACCCTGGAGAACATCTAGATCACAGTCAGTCTGTTCTCCATCACTTCCTGAAGGACACACTCTCACATCACACCAGCCTGGAGAACATCTAGATCACAGTCAGTCTGTTCTCCATCACTTCCTGAAGGACACACTCTCACATCACACCAACCTGGAGAACATCTAGATCACAGTCAGTCTGTTCTCCATCACTTCCTGAAGGACACACTAACATCACATCAACCTGGAGAACATCTAGATCACAGTCAGTCTGTTCTCCATCACTTCCTGAAGGACACACGCTCACATCACACCAACCTGGAGAACATCTAGATCACAGTCAGTCTGTTCTCCATCACTTCCTGAAGGACACACTCTCACATCACACCAACCTGGAGAACATCTAGATCACAGTCAGTCTGTTCTCCATCACTTCCTGAAGGTCACACTCTCACGTCACACCAACCTGGAGAACAGGACTGTTCTACTGCACTGGGGCTGGAGCTCCTATTGTAACAGACTGTTCTACTGCACTGGGACTGGAGCTCCTACTGTAACAGACTGTTCTACTGGACTGGGACTGGAGCTTCTATTGTAACAGACTGTTCTACTGCACTGGGACTGGAGCTCCTATTGCAACAGACTGTTCTACTGGACTGGGACTGGAGCTCGTATTGTAGCAGACTGTTCTACTGCACTGGGACTAGAGCTCCTATTGTAACAGACTGGTCTACTGGACTGGGACTGGAGCTCCTATTGTAACAGACTGTTCTACTGGACTGGGACTGGAGCTCCTATTGTAACAGACTGGTCTACTGGACTGGGACTGGAGCTCCTATTGTAACAGGACTGTTCTACTGCACTGGGACTGGAGCTCCTATTGTAACAGACTGTTCTACTGCACTGGGACTAGAGATCCTATTGTATCAGACTGTTCTACTGGACTGGGACTGGAGCTCCTATTGTAACAGACTGTTCTACTGGACTGGGACTGGAGCTCCTATTGTAACAGACTGTTCTACTGCACTGGGACTGGAGATCCTATTATAACAGACTGTTCTACTGGACTGGGACTGGAGCTCCTATTGTAACAGACTGTTCTACTGCACTAGCAACACTACATAATGAAGCTGCAATATTAAATTACAGAAACATTACCATTATCTCTTTGATGAGGATTTGTTTTGTCTGACACTAGAAAAGAACAGAAAGAAATCAGTTTTGTATTTGCTGTTGTGTCTTTTTTGAAGATATCTGACTGTGAAAAGAGGATATGGCTCTTTTTGTCTAGAAAATCTTCTTGATCATCTATCCAGAACACAGCCATACTGTGTGGCTGCAACAGTATAAACGTACAGACAACAGAGCAGACAATGTGGTGTAACTCACTGGTGTTGATTCAGATCAGGCACTGAACTGATTCTTCTAACTGGTCCACATGAATGTCTCATAATTCAAATTACTACCAGAACATCATGAAAGCAGAACTTTTACCCAGTTCTACCTTGTAAGATATTACAAACATGAAAAGATCGACATCTTTCAGTAAACTGATTTAAGACTTAGTAACAGAAATGTAAATGATTTGTACGTAAAGATGTGAGGATTATATACTGTATTTTCGGTTTTAAAAACCAGGTGACAACAGAAACTTTATATGACCCCCTGTATTCTGTTAAAGGATATTTCTGTGCACATCTTCATCACCAGTCATGTGTTTAGGTTCAGCAGTGAAAGGATCTGATTCTGGAAACAGACTCCAGAGATTTCTGGGGTGAATTCTATGAGTGTTTCCTCTCTATCATCTGTTGCTAGCTATTTCTCCTTCTCCAAACTGTATCCTGCATTTCTCTCAGTGTCAGACACACCTGAAATCTTCAATCAGCCTCGAATCTTTCAACACCCCAATATAACATTTCCATTCTCAGCTGTAGACAGGACCCTGACTTTATTTGATATACTCTGTTCAACTCTGTCTCCGTTGTAATTTAAGAGCTCAAAGCTGAGGAACAGGAGAAATGAGAGTGTAGGAGCTCTCCTCACCTGTGACAGTGACAGTGATGACACTGATAGTCCTGTTCTTTTTCTTGTCTCTCACAGTGTAGATGCCCTGATCAGCCTGCGTGACTCTGTGGATGACCAGAGAGCCGTTCTGCACTGAGACATGCTCATGTTGGGTGTCTGAGCTTCTGGGATAAACCACAGTGTTGTTAAACAGCACCTCCACCTCATCGTCATCAAACACAGGGACTGAGAGATCTCCTCCAGACACTGCAGTGCTGGTCTCTGTCCGAACTGAAAGAGACAGACGGAGTCACCATGGGATTCATCTCACTTCACAGAACACCTGGATCTGCTTGTGTGGATCAGCTGAGAGAAGAGGAGGCACATTCCACAGGACAAAGAGAGTACAGGCTGGATACAGAGGAGGCTCAGTGTACCAGAGGTGCTGGACAGTAAGTCACTCAGGGTGGAGGGGTGGGCAGGAGAGTAGAGAGGGACACGTGTGTGACTGTCCGGCTGGAGGTTGAAGACAAAGGACAGTGACCCCTGTTTACAGACGAGGGGAAATGAGTCTGCCAGCTGGAGCTCCCAGGTGCTTCCAGGGGTGGGACACTACAATATCCAGTCTAGCATTTTAATGGGCGACAGGATTAGACACATGCTAAAATACTTGAAATGATTATTACAGGACCCGTTTTCTTACAGACTCAACTGATTTCATGTAAATTCTGTTTCTGCTCTTTCATGTCCCTCATTTCTTTTTAAACTTGAATTAATCACAGTTTTGTATCCTCAAACCAAAGTGTTCTCAGAGAAAATATCGTACATTTAGTTCCACGTCACCCTGGCAGCTTGTGTGGGTCTCATGAGTAAGGAGCTCTGAGGTCCACAGGCAGGTGTTCTCATACCCTGATGTTACAATTTCACACAGCCGTGAACACCACTGAGATCTGACTGTGGCTCCTTAAATCCTACACCTGTGTGCGTGTTAAACTGAATCATGAACTACTTACTATTACAGAGGAAAACATTGTGTGACTGTAACCCGTGACAGTGAGTCCAACATCATGAGGAGACTCCAGCTTATCATGTTTCCGGTAGACAGCAAACGCAAGTATGGATCTAGGAGGCCCTGACCCTGCGAGTCCACCAGCTAGAGTCAAGAAGAGGTTGTGGACAAAGTGCTTCCATTTTCTAACGGCTTGTTCCTGCTGAAGTTTGCAGTGCTAACAGGCTGAGCAGACCAGACCAGACTCCTCCTGGGGGGCACCCAGGCGCTCAGTGAAGATATATAATCCCTCTCGTGTATCCTGGGGCTGTCTCCTCCTCCTCTTAGTTTGGAGGGCACCCTAAATATATGTATAAATGTAAACTATGAACTGTTTATTTGTAAGAAGAAGTAACAGAATGTGTTACCTGTCACAGTGAGTCTTACGTCATCGAGAAACTGCAGTTGATCATGGTTCCCCCTGTAATAACACTCGTAGTAGTCTTCATCTGAGAGCTTTGTGTGGTGGAGGGTGAGAGAGAAGTTCCCCTGTCTGATCTTCTCTCTGGACACCTCAGTCCTGTTCTTATAGTCAGGGCCAGGATACTGTTTCCCACTGGAGACATCAAGCACTGATCTGTCTGGAGTCTGCCAACGGATTCTGAGCTGCTCCTCAGGGATTCCAGTAGCCCTGGTCCCATCACAGGCCAGAGTGACCGAGTCACCAAGACGCACCGATAGTGGGAGCGCTGAGGAGACAGAGACACAATACAGCATTATACACACATACACACCCTCACAGATGCACACTGGAGAGAGACTGAGACACAGCAACACAACTAGACACCCCCTCACAGACGCACACTGGAGAGAGAGACACAGTAACACATCTAGACACACCCTCACAGACACACTGGAGAGAGAGAGACACAGCAACACACCTGGACACCCCCTCACACACACCCACTGGAGAGAGAGACACAGCGACACAACTAGACACCCTAGGAACAGGAGAAATGAGAGTGTAGGAGCTCTCCTCACCTTCGACAGAGACAGTGACAGTGATGACACTGATGGTCCTGTTCTTTTTCTTGTCTCTCACAGTGTAGCTGCCCTGATCAGCCTGCGTGAGGGTGTGGATGACCAGAGAGCCGTTCCGCACTGAGACATGCTCATGTTGGGTGTCTGAGCTTCTGGGATAAACCACAGTGTTGTTAAACAGCACCTCCACCTCATCGTCATCAAACACAGGGACTGAGAGATCTCCTCCAGACACTGCAGTGCTGGTCTCTGTCCGAACTGAAAGAGACAGACGGAGTCACCATGGGATTCATCTCACTTCACAGAACACCTGGATCTGCTTGTGTGGATCAGCTGAGAGAAGAGGAGGCACATTCCACAGGACAAAGAGAGTACAGGCTGGATACAGAGGAGGCTCAGTGTACCAGAGGTGCTGGACAGTAAGTCACTCAGGGTGGAGGGGTGGGCAGGAGAGAGTAGAGAGGGACACGTGTGTGACTGTCCGGCTGGAGGTTGAAGACAAAGGACAGTGACCCCTGTTTACAGACGAGGGGAAATGAGTCTGCCAGCTGGAGCTCCCAGGTGCTTCCAGGGGTGGGACACTACAATATCCAGTCTAGCATTTTAATGGGCGACGGGATTAGACACATGCTAAACTACTTGAAATGATTATTACAGGACCCGTTTTCTTACTGACTCAACTGATTTCATGTTAATTCTGTTTCTGCTCTTTCATGTCCCTCATTTCTTTTTAAACTTGAATTAATCACAGTTTTGTATCCTCAAACCAAAGTGTTCTCAGAGAAAATATCGTACATTTAGTTCCACGTCACCCTGGCAGCTTGTGTGGGTCTCATGAGTAAGGAGCTCTGAGGTCCACAGGCAGGTGTTCTCATACCCTGATGTTACAATTTCACACAGCCGTGAACACCACTGAGATCTGACTGTGGCTCCTTAAATCCTACACCTGTGTGCGTGTTAAACTGAATCATGAGCTACTTACTATTACAGAGGAAAACATTGTGTGACTGTAACCCGTGACAGTGAGTCCAACATCATGAGGAGACTCCAGCTTATCATGTTTCCGGTAGACAGCAAACGCAAGTATGGATCTAGGAGGCCCTGACCCTGCGAGTCCACCAGCTAGAGTCAAGAAGAGGTTGTGGACAAAGTGCTTCCATTTTCTAACGGCTTGTTCCTGCTGAAGTTTGCAGTGCTAACAGGCTGAGCAGACCAGACCAGACTCCTCCTGGGGGGCTCCCAGGCGCTCAGTGAAGATATATAATCCCTCTCGTGTATTCTGGGCCTGTCTCCTCCTCCTCTTAGTTTGGAGGGCACCCTAAATATATGTATAAATGTAAACTATGAACTGTGTATTTGTAAGAAGAAGTAACAGAATGCATTACCTGTCACAGTGAGTCGAACTTCATGGAGAAACTGCAGTTGATCATGGTTCCCCCTGTAATAACACTCGTAGTAGTCTTCAACTGAGAGCTTTGTGTGGTGGAGGGTGAGAGAGAAGTTCCCCTGTCTGATCTTCTCTCTGGACACCTCAGTCCTGTTCTTATAGTCAGGGCCAGGATACTGTTTCCCACTGGAGACATCAAGCACTGATCTGTCTGGAGTCTGCCAACGGATTCTGAGCTGCTCCTCAGGGATTCCAGTAGCCCTGGTCCCATCACAGGGCAGAGTGACCGAGTCGCCCAGAGGCACCGATAGTGGGAGAGCTGAGGAGACAGAGACACAATACAGCATTATACACACATACACACCCTCACAGACGCACACTGGAGAGAGACTGAGACACAGCAACACAACTAGACACCCCCTCACAGACACACAGCAACACAACTAGACACCCCCTCACAGACACACACTGGAGAGAGAGAGACACAGCAACACAACTAGACACCCCCTGAAAGACACCCACTGGAGAGAGAGACACAGCAACACAACTAGACACCCCCTCACAGACCCCCACTGGAGAGAGAGACACAGCAACACACCTAGACACCCCCTCACAGACACACACTGGAGAGAGAGAGAGACACAGCAACACACCTAGACACCCCCTCACAGACACACACTGGAGAGAGAGAGACACAACAACACAACTAGACACCCTCTCACAGACACACACTGGAGAGAGAGACACAGCAACACACCTAGACACCCCCTGACAGACACACACTGGAGAGAGAGACACAGCAACACACCTAGACACCCCCTCACAGACACACACTGGAGAGAGAGACACAGCAACACACCTAGACACCCCCTGACAGACACCCACTGGAGAGAGAGACACAGCAACACACCTAGACACCCCCTGACAGACACCCACTGGAGAGAGAGACACAGCAACACACCTAGACACCCCCTGACAGACACACACTGGAGAGAGAGACACAGCAACACACCTAGACACCCCCTCACAGACACACACTGGAGAGAGAGAGACACAGCAACACACCTAGACACCCCCTCACAGACACACACTGGAGAGAGAGAGACACAGCGACACAACTAGACACCCCCTCACAGACACACACTGGAGAGAGACACAGCAACACACCTAGACACCCCCTCACAGACACACACTGGAGAGAGAGAGACACAGCAACACAACTAGACACCCCCTCACAGACACACACTGGAGAGAGAGAGACACAGCAACACAACTAGACACCCCCTCACAGACACACACTGGAGAGAGAGAGACACAGCAACACAACTAGACATCCCCTGACAGACACACACTGGAGAGAGAGAGACACAGCAACACACCTAGACACCCCCTCACAGACACACACTGGAGAGAGACACAGCAACACAACTAGACACCCCCTCACAGACACACAGCAACACACCTAGACACCCCCTCACAGACACACACTGGAGAGAGAGAGACACAGCAACACACCTAGACACCCCCTCACAGACACACAGCAACACACCTAGACACCCCCTGACAGACACACACTGGAGAGAGAGACACAACAACACAACTAGACACCCCCTCACAGACACACACTGGAGAGAGAGAGACACAGCAACACACCTAGACACCCCCTCACAGACACACACTGGAGAGAGAGAGACACAGCAACACAACTAGACACCCCCTCACAGACACACACTGGAGAGAGAGACACAGTGACACAACTAGACACCCCCTCACAGACACACACTGGAGAGAGACACAGCAACACATCTAGACACCCCCTCACAGACACACACTGGAGAGAGACACACAGCAACACAACTAGACACCCCCTGACAGACACAAAGAAACAGACATATTCACAAACACATCTCTGCCCCACACATCATCTGCAGTGCCTAACCATCCATCCAGGAAATCTACAACACCAGGAGTCTGACAAAAGCCACCAGAATTATGTCTGACCCCACGCACCCCTGTCATAACTTGTTTGTCCCCCTACCATCTGGCAGAAGGTTCCGGACACTCCAGTCGCACACAACTAGACTCCAAAACAGCTTCTTCCCCGGAGCCGTCAAGCTGGTGACGCCCCCACTCCCTCCCATCATGCTATGATCTCTCCTCACTGCTTCCTGTCCCCACAACGACTGTACTCCAACACTACTACACACACGACACCTGAATGCAAGCCGAAACTGTACTTAAAGCTGGACTACTTGTACTCTTTATTGATCACTGTACTCTTTTTGCACTGTTCGCCGAATTACTTTTGCACTGTTTTTGTCCTGTTTGTGTACTTTTCTGTGCTGGCGTGTTTGCACAGTTTCTTCAGCGCTGCAGTGCGATCAAGAGTGACGGTTACCTAGGACGATGACCTCAACTTCACCAAGAAGCTTCATCAGGCCTCCCGTCCCTCTGTAATAACACTCGTACAGCCCGCTGTCGGAGAAGGAGGCCTGGAGGAGGCTCAGGGAGAAGTCCCCCTGTCTGATCTTCTCCCGGGACACCTGGACTCTGGGCTCGAACCCGGGGCCGGGAAAGGCTCGTCCGCTGTGGAAATCCAGCACAGGCCTCGTGGGGGTTTTCCACTGGACGTGTAACTGGTCCTCGGGGATCCCAGCGGCTGGTGTCCCATCACAGGGCAGAGTGACCGAGTCCCCGACTGTCAGGAACACTGGGACTGGAGCTGCTGAGGCTGAGAGAGACAGCAGCACAGTTACACAACTGCACACACCCTCAGACACACAGCTACACAACTACACAACTGCACACACCCTCAGACACACAGCTACACAACTATATACTGTACACACCCTCCGACACACCTACACACCTACACAACTGCACACACCCTCCGACACATAGCTACACAACTACATATTGTACACCCTCAGACACACAACTGCACACACCCTCCGACACACAGCAACACAACCGAACACACCCTCTGAGACACACAGAGGAGAGAGAGAGAGACACATACAACAACAACAACTAGACACGTTTTATATATAAAAAAACAGAATAAGAAATATCACTAAGCTACATACAGTCGGATGAAGTTTAACCCATTTGCATTGCTGAGCTGCACTGAACATCACTGCCCGGGTGGTGAGAGTGCGTCTCAGCTTTGTGCGTGGTCTCTGCATCACGCTTGTCGTATCCTCGGTCCTGCGCAGTGTATAGAGGATTTCTACTCTCACACTTACCCCACCGAAGAGCTGACAACAGCAGAGCTGTGCCTCTAAGCAGGGAGCAACCAGTCACTGGAGCAGGAAGAGAAAGACAACACAAGAGCATGACTTTACACTGTCGTCTGACAAGCTTTCTGGAGCTTCGCTGATCAGACAGTCCGGCTTAAACTTGTACATCAGATACCTACAGTAGCAGCGAATCCAGCAAAAAAAAAAAAAAAAGTCCTGTCCCTGGCCTTCTTTGCGTCTCAAAAACATGCGGAAAGGTTTCGGAATTTTTAGGTTTGCTCGAACTGTCCCCTTGTGAGGAAACCTGGTACCATTCGCGATTCTGGGGTGTCTGCGGTTCAGTCAAACGCTGATTGACACGACACGACGACAAAGGCAAAAGGCAGCCGTCCGAAGACAGTAGTAAAGTAACACCTGATAAACAAAAGTCAGGTTTGGCCGTTGACGAGCTGGGACAAGTCTCAGTCCAATCAAATGCATTTCGACCGTGGAAGAAGATTATAGTCCTAATCTCACTTTTGTCAGGTTTGGAGTTGACTGGCTACATTACACTGGACTTTCTACAGGGGCATTCAGTGTATTTAAATATATTGGATATCCATTCATCCAATTTCTAACAGCGTTATCCAGTACACCAAGACAGGGTTCACCCTGGACAGGACACCAGTCCATCACAGGACACACACACACTCACACACCCCGGACAGGACACCAGTCCATCACAGGACACACACACACACTCACACACCCTGGACAGGACACCAGTCTATCACAGGACACACACACACTCACACACACACCCTGGACAGGACACCAGTCCATCACAGGACACACACACACTCACATACACACACCCTGGACACCAGTCCATCACAGGACACACACAGACACACTCACACACCCTGGACAGGACACCAGTCCATCACAGGACACATGATAAACTACAGCGACCCTCCTTAAACCACCGTGGGAGGGTCACTCGTGGGAGTCCTGACACCCGTGGTCCCCTTTGCAACGCGATCCAGCTGTAGGACAGGGATCTGGTAAAAAAAACTCTGACACCCCAGTCTATAGAGCGCCTGCGCACAGCTCCGTGAGGCTGACACCCCTAGAAACAGCTCAGACGCTCTGGAGACCCCCCAACTCCTGAACTTCAACTCCCAGTGCGGGCGAGGATCCGAGCCAGATAACACGCGGTTCTTAGAAGATTTAACACTCACAGGTAGATGTCAGATGCCGAAACTAATTTAAAAAATATAGACTACAGTACCTCTACGTGCCCAGGGCAAAGAGCAATTGTTCTACTGATCTGGCGCTGTTTGAGCTTGAATTATCGTATATATTATATGCATCTTCCTAATGATTTCACTTTGCTTTTTTGTCTCCTCCTCGCCCCCCCACAAAATGACAGAACAATTAACTTTCGTTGTGAAAGTGAAAGTAGTTTCGTACTTTCGCATTCAAATCCACCAACAGATTCTGAAATTGTTCCAACAATTTCATTGCGGCGAATTAAACATTAACTGTTTTTAAAAAATACGATGGTTTGGATGGGGCCACTTATAAGTGAATCTTAGGCAACATACAAGCCTGTTACCCGGAGAGTTTTGCTAAACAATTTCAGAATCTCCGAAAACCTAAAGACGAGGAAGAGTCCAAACGAAACTTTAACTTAAACGATCTGCCCCTTCGATAACACACAACACCAAAAAAAAAAAAACTTACGACCTTCACCAGAATACCAGAATATACAAATCCGTAAACGACACCGAGAAATATGGAAGCCCGTTTCCGCCAGGGAGTAAAAAAAAAACGCGCTATGGTATCTCAGAATTGCGACTTAGTAAGTCAGAATTCCGACTTAGTATCTCAGAATTGCGACTTACAGTAGTATCTCAGAATTGCGACTTAGTAAGTCAGAATTGTGACTTAGTATCTCAGAATTCCGACTTAGTATCTCAGAATTGCGACTTAGTAAGTCAGAATTCCGACTTAGTATCTCAGGATTGCAACTTAGCAACTCAGAATTCCGACTTAGTAAGTCAGAATTCCGACTTAGTATCTCAGAATTGCGACTTACAGTAGTATCTCAGAATTGCGACTTAGTAAGTCAGAATTGCGACTTAGTATCTCAGAATTCCGACTTAGTATCTCAGAATTCCGACTTAGTATCTCAGAATTGCGACTTAGTAAGTCAGAATTCCGACTTAGTATCTCAGAATTGCGACTTACAGTAGTATCTCAGAATTGCGACTTAGTAAGTCAGAATTGCGACTTAGTATCTCAGAATTGCGACTTAGCAACTCAGAATTCTGACTTAGTATCTCAGAATTGCGACTTAGTATCTCAGAATTGCGACTTAGCAACTCAGAATTCCGACTTAGTATCTCAGAATTGCAACTTAGTAAGTCAGAATTCCGACTTAGTATCTCAGAATTGCGACTTAGTAAGTCAGAATTCCGACTTAGTATCTCAGAATTGCGACTTAGTAAGTCAGAATTCCGACTTAGTATCTCAGAATTGCAACTTAGCAACTCAGAATTCCGACTTAGTAAGTCAGAATTGCGACTTAGTATCTCAGAATTCCGACTTAGTAAGTCAGAATTGCGACTTAGTATCTCAGAATTCCGACTTAGTAAGTCAGAATTGCGACTTAGTATCTCAGAATTCCGACTTAGTAAGTCAGAATTGCGACTTAGTATCTCAGAATTCCGACTTAGTATCTCAGAATTGCGACTTAGTAAGTCAGAATTCCGACTTAGTATCTCAGAATTGCGACTTAGCAACTCAGAATTCCGACTTAGTATCTCAGAATTGCGACTTAGTATCTCAGAATTCCGACTTAGTAAGTCAGAATTGCGACTTAGTATCTCAGAATTGCGACTTAGTATCTCAGAATTCCGACTTAGTAAGTCAGAATTGCGACTTAGTATCTCAGAATTGCGACTTAGTATCTCAGAATTCCGACTTAGTAAGTCAGAATTCCGACTTAGTATCTCAGAATTGCAACTTAGCAACTCAGAATTCCGACTTAGTAAGTCAGAATTGCGACTTAGTATCTCAGAATTCCGACTTAGTAAGTCAGAATTGCGACTTAGTATCTCAGAATTCCGACTTAGTAAGTCAGAATTGCGACTTAGTATCTCAGAATTCCGACTTAGTAAGTCAGAATTGCGACTTAGTATCTCAGAATTCCGACTTAGTATCTCAGAATTGCGACTTAGTAAGTCAGAATTCCGACTTAGTATCTCAGAATTGCGACTTAGCAACTCAGAATTCCGACTTAGTATCTCAGAATTGCGACTTAGTATCTCAGAATTCCGACTTAGTAAGTCAGAATTGCGACTTAGTATCTCAGAATTGCGACTTAGTATCTCAGAATTCCGACTTAGTAAGTCAGAATTGCGACTTAGTATCTCAGAATTGCGACTTAGTATCTCAGAATTCCGACTTAGTATCTCAGAATTGCGACTTAGTAAGTCAGAATTCCGACTTAGCAACTCAGAATTCCGACTTAGTAAGTCAGAATTGCGACTTAGTAAGTCAGAATTGCGACTTAGTATCTCAGAATTCCGACTTAGTATCTCAGAATTGCGACTTAGTAAGTCAGAATTGCGACTTAGTATCTCAGAATTCCGACTTAGTATCTCAGAATTGCGACTTAGTAAGTCAGAATTGCGACTTAGTATCTCAGAATTCCGACTTAGTAAATCAGAATTGCGACTTAGTATCTCAGAATTGCGACTTAGCATCTCAGAATTCCGACTTAGTATCTCAGAATTGCGACTTATTAAGTCAGAATTGCGACTTAGTATCTCAGAATTGCGACTTAGTAAGTCAGAATTGCGACTTAGTATCTCAGAATTGCGACTTAGCATCTCAGAATTCCAACTTAGTATCTCAGAATTGCGACTTATTAAGTCAGAATTCCGACTTAGTATCTCAGAATTCCGACTTAGTAACTCAGAATTCCGACTTAGTAACTCAGAATTGCGACTTAGTATCTCAGAATTGCGACTTAGTAAGTCAGAATTCCGACTTAGCAACTCAGAATTCCGACTTAGTATCTCAGAATTGCGACTTAGTAAGTCAGAATTGCGACTTAGTAAGTCAGAATTGCGACTTAGTATCTCAGAATTCCGACTTAGTATCTCAGAATTGCGACTTAGTAAGTCAGAATTGCGACTTAGTATCTCAGAATTCCGACTTAGTAAGTCAGAATTGCGACTTAGTATCTCAGAATTCCGACTTAGTATCTCAGAATTGCGACTTAGTAAGTCAGAATTGCGACTTAGTATCTCAGAATTGCGACTTAGCAACTCAGAATTCCGACTTAGTATCTCAGAATTGCGACTTAGTAAGTCAGAATTGCGACTTAGTATCTCAGAATTCCGACTTAGTAAGTCAGAATTGCGACTTAGTATCTCAGAATTCCGACTTAGTAAGTCAGAATTGCGACTTAGTATCTCAGAATTGCGACTTAGTATCTCAGAATTGCGACTTAGCAACTCAGAATTCCGACTTAGTATCTCAGAATTCCGACTTAGTATCTCAGAATTCCGACTTAGTATCTCAGAATTGCGACTTAGTAAGTCAGAATTCCGACTTAGTATCTCAGAATTGCGACTTAGTATCTCAGAATTGCGACTTAGCAACTCAGAATTCCGACTTAGTATCTCAGAATTGCGACTTAGTAAGTCAGAATTGCGACTTAGTATCTCAGAATTGCGACTTAGCAACTCAGAATTCCGACTTAGTATCTCAGAATTGCGACTTAGTAAGTCAGAATTGCGACTTAGTATCTCAGAATTCCGACTTAGTAAGTCAGAATTGCGACTTAGTATCTCAGAATTCCGACTTAGTAAGTCAGAATTGCGACTTAGTATCTCAGAATTGCGACTTAGTATCTCAGAATTGCGACTTAGCAACTCAGAATTCCGACTTAGTATCTCAGAATTCCGACTTAGTATCTCAGAATTGCGACTTAGTAAGTCAGAATTCCGACTTAGTATCTCAGAATTGCGACTTAGTATCTCAGAATTGCGACTTAGCAACTCAGAATTCCGACTTAGTATCTCAGAATTGCGACTTAGTAAGTCAGAATTGCGACTTAGTATCTCAGAATTGCGACTTAGTATCTCAGAATTGCGACTTAGTATCTCAGAATTCCGACTTAGTATCTCAGAATTCCGATTTAGTAACTCAGAATTAGGACTTTATATCTCACATTTGTGACTTCGAAATAGCCATATATTTCATTGTCTGTCCTTGTGTTATTGTAACGGATTCGGGTTCTAGGGCTTGTGCCCTCGCCGCTCCCGCCCTAGTTCGTGCCTCGCTGCACCGGCTCACTTTCTTCAGCCCCGGCGGCCAGCATCCCTGTTCTGCGCAGGGGAGGGCGGTGCCGTCACCACACTGCAACCAGATCGCACAACCTGTATGTCGGCCGGTCCGTTACACTATTTTCATGAATCGTACAGGATCATAGGATCTATAAGCCTGAAGACTTGTCCTGTACAGTGCCCTGATAAAAATCAAATTAATTACACTATTTTTTTTTTCTGAGGCTTCCACAGTACCCGGATGGAATAGTGCACGGTGGGCTTTTTAAAAATAGTTTTTATTTACGTAGACAGAACATGAAATAAGATACAGAAATAGGCACTTCACATCCAGAAGAATTCACAAGTATAAAAGATGAAACATACTTTTTACGTATTTCCATTGTATGTCCTTTTTTACTTAAAAAAAAGAAGGTCTTCTTTAGCTCAGCTGGCAAGACCCGGGTTCGAGCCAGTGCAGCGAGGCACGAAGTAGGGCGGGAGTGGCGAGGGGCACAAGCCCTAGAACCCGAATCCGTTACAATAACAAAAGGACAGACAATGAAATATGGCTATTTCGAAGTCACAAATGTGAGATACTAAGTCGCAATTCTGAGATACCATAGCGCGTTTTTTTTTTACTCCCTGGCGGAAACGGGCTTCCATAGAGAAGTCTTTCTATTAAACGACCAAACCAAAATCACATCTGAAGACTTAAAAACAAAACGTCGCTCACCTGCGGCACGTCCCGGTTCAATCATGTCCCGCGGGGACACGGGTTCTCCGCAGTTAGAGGTAACCTTACTCTTAGAGGGAAAAGATTTTTTTTTTTAGTAAGAAAAATCCAACTTCAGTAAATCGATCTTCGATCCGGCAGATGAGCTGCACAATGACAGCACTGTCGTTTAAATACCTGACAGAACACGAGCCCAGGGAAGCTGAAATGCAAACATCCTGCCTCATTTGGGTGTGGGGGACGACTTGTTTTCCTATATAGCCTGCAGGGTCTGTGATAACTGATCTAGATCTTCCTTGTGTGTTGTATCAGGAAAGAGAATCAGACGCGGAAATACAACTGAAAATAGCCCCCCCTCCATTCTGCACAGATTCTAGCCTTGAAATCCCACGATCTCGGTATATTTTCACGCTAAAAACCGATGAAGACCACCGTTAGCACCAGACAGACCCCCCCCCCCCCACAGAAGAAACAACCTATAGTCTATCGTGAGGGAATGCACGATCACGTTTTCTCAAGGGGCACCCCAAAACATTATCCCCAGAGCGGAATGGGGGGGCGTTGCGGTTCATTGTTGAGCCCACGAGTAACTAAGAAAGAAACCAACAGGTGTCCCGTCGACCCACAGCAGAGAGCTGGCCCTGGACTGCCGGTGTTCTCTTGCTTGAGTGAGAATCGCCTTTCTGTTGAGGATGATGATGATCTAGCGCGCCTGACGACGACAGAACACGTCGTGGTGTTTTCAGTGGAGACCTGTGCGCCGTCGTACGAGCTGCAGACTCTAAAATCTGGCCCGCCTCCACCTGTCCGGACCACATTTCACAGGTGCGCTCGCGTGTGGGATTCCAGTGGGGCTCGCTGTCGGACTGGAAGGCGTTATGGGGGTGATCGGGTCGGCCCAGTCCGTCCCTGGGGTACAGCACCCTTTTTTGCGGACATATTTACAGCTCGCTGTCTCAGGAGGGCCTGGACTATCGATAGGGATACCAGTCACCCTGGTGTCTCTCTCTTCTCCCCCCCCCCCCCCGTCCTGCTGGGGAGCGTCACAGGAGCAGACAGACCCGAACCCCCAGATTCAGAGACAGCGGATGACTGACCTCCACCCCTGCCCCTGACTACACTCATCTACACTGCTACACCTGCAGTACTACTCACACAGCTGTTTTTTCTCTCCTCACACCGCTCTGCACTGGCTTGTTTGTTGTTGCTGCTGTTGTGTGTTTGTGTTTTTGGTGATTCATTTAATGTCTTTGCATCTGAGCACGCGTGCAAGAAAGCACCTCGTTGCGCTGAACTGAACCATCGTCATGTAGATGAATGTAGATGATAACTGTGCCTTTCGTGAAAGTAGCTCTGAAACCACACGGCATATATATATTTTTTTTTGGTTATGTCCTGTTGTAAATCTTCCAGGACCGATTTGCAAACTTATTGTGATATAAATACTTTTTATATTACTTCTTATGTTATATTTTTATATTGTTATATTAAAAAAACTTATAGAAACTTCAATCCCATTGGAAACAATACAAAACTGGCCCCTGTATTTGACTTCATCATTATACTGGCACGCTGTTACAGTATATACGCAAGACTCCGCTGTTTGAACATTTTAAGACAGATGTAAAGGCGTGTTTACAGACGATTTCGAGAGGTACAGTGAGAACATGAAAGCTTATCTTTATTTAACAATAAACTTCATTGTATATAGCGCCTTGAAAGGAGGCATCTCAAAGCGCTTTACTCTGTTCAAACATGCACCCCCTGATCGATATGCTTGTTATATGTGTACTCGTGTTCGTATTGAATTTCCTTTTGTGGTTCAGATAAAAAAAAACCCAAAACCAAAACCAAAAAAAAAAACAAAAAACCTCTGTATCAAAAACTCTTGTAAGGAGCCCTTACGCCGAGGCGGTGTGAAAACCAGCGGTTTTATTTCAATTTAATTTAATTTCATCATCAATGAGGCTGATTAGGTTAGTTAACTTCACGGTGTTTTGTTTTCCAGTTATTGTTTTGGATTTCAGCCCAAGCAGACTTTGGCTCCGTGTCTTGCGATTGTTCTTGTCCTACGGGTACGGACAAAAACACAACCCTGCCCTCTTCCTGTAATCAAACCCCGGTCGATGAGTTTAGATTTACATGATAAAATGTGAAAGGTTTTCCCTGTGCGCCCTGAAACGCGAACAAGACGTCCGTGGGCACTTGATGCGCGTCCCTAAGTGTCGAGAAACAGCCCCTGTGTCACAACACCCGACGTCTGTATTTAAAGAGAGAAAATGACAGTTAAACGACCACAGGGGACACATGTCCTCATTCAGCCGCGCAGACACGTCTTCCTCGTCGGGAAAAGGAAGATGTCGCACTACCCGTGCTTCTTTGACAAGAAACGAGCCACGTTTAGCTCCCAGTCCGAAAGACCACACTCCTTTCCGACTGGTGTGGACTCCTGAGACCAGTACCCACTTGTATGTCATATCTGTAATATATCCCGCAGAGTACAAACAGCGTATGAGCGCGTCAGATGTCCTGAGGTGCGGTTTCAGCCGCACTGCCCCCAGGAAGTCCAGAGTTGATCTTTCAGGGGTCGTGCAGATAAACAGTCCATCACAGGACACACACACACTCACACACCCTGGACAGGACACCAGTCCATCACAGGACACATGATAAACTACAGCGACCCTCCTTAAACCACCGTGGGAGGGTCACTCGTGGGAGTCCTGACACCCGTGGTCCCCTTTGCAACGCGATCCAGCTGTAGGACAGGGATCTGGTAAAAAAAAAAAACTCTGACACCCCAGTCTATACAGCGCCTGCGCACAGCTCCGTGAGGCTGACACCCCTAGAAACAGCTCAGACGCTCTGGAGACCCCCCAACTCCTGAACTTCAACTCCCAGTGCGGGCGAGGATCCGAGCCAGATAACACGCGGTTCTTAGAAGATTTAACACTCACAGATAGATGTCAGATGCCGAAACTAATTTAAAAAATATAGACTACAGTACCTCTACGTGCCCAGGGCTCGATTTAAAGAGCAATTGTTCTACTGATCTGGCGCTGTTTGAGCTTGAATTATCGTATATATTATATGCATCTTCCTAATGATTTCACTTTGCTTTTTTGTCTCCTCCTCGCCCCCCCCCCCCCCCCCCCCACAAAATGACAGAACAATTAACTTTCGTTGTGAAAGTGAAAGTAGTTTCGTACTTTCGCATTCAAATCCACCAACAGATTCTGAAATTGTTCCAACAATTTCATTGCGGCGAATTAAACATTAACCGTTTTAAAAAAATGCGATGGTTTGGATGGGGTCACTTAGAAGTGAATCTTAGGCAACATACAAGCCTGTTACCCGGAGAGTTTTGCTAAACAATTTCAGAATCTCCGAAAACCTAAAGACGACGAAGAGTCCAAACGAAACTTTAACTTAAACGATCTGCCCCTTCGATAACACACAACACCAAAAAAAAAAAAACTTACGACCTTCACCAGAATACCAGAATATACAAATCCGTAAACGACACCGAGAAATATGGAAGCCCGTTTCCGCCAGGGAGTAAAAAAAAAACGCTCTATGGTATCTCAGAATTGCGACTTAGTAAGTCAGAATTCCGACTTAGTATCTCAGAATTGCGACTTACAGTAGTATCTCAGAATTGCGACTTAGTAAGTCAGAATTGCGACTTAGTATCTCAGAATTCCGACTTAGTATCTCAGAATTGCGACTTAGTAAGTCAGAATTCCGACTTAGTATCTCAGGATTGCAACTTAGCAACTCAGAATTCCGACTTAGTAAGTCAGAATTCCGACTTAGTATCTCAGAATTGCGACTTACAGTAGTATCTCAGAATTGCGACTTAGTAAGTCAGAATTGCGACTTAGTAAGTCAGAATTGCGACTTAGTATCTCAGAATTCCGACTTAGTATCTCAGAATTCCGACTTAGTATCTCAGAATTGCGACTTAGTAAGTCAGAATTCCGACTTAGTATCTCAGAATTGCGACTTACAGTAGTATCTCAGAATTGCGACTTAGTAAGTCAGAATTGCGACTTAGTATCTCAGAATTGCGACTTAGCAACTCAGAATTCTGACTTAGTATCTCAGAATTGCGACTTAGTATCTCAGAATTGCGACTTAGCAACTCAGAATTCCGACTTAGTATCTCAGAATTGCAACTTAGTAAGTCAGAATTCCGACTTAGTATCTCAGAATTGCGACTTAGTAAGTCAGAATTCCGACTTAGTATCTCAGAATTGCGACTTAGTAAGTCAGAATTCCGACTTAGTATCTCAGAATTGCAACTTAGCAACTCAGAATTCCGACTTAGTAAGTCAGAATTGCGACTTAGTATCTCAGAATTCCGACTTAGTAAGTCAGAATTGCGACTTAGTATCTCAGAATTCCGACTTAGTAAGTCAGAATTGCGACTTAGTATCTCAGAATTCCGACTTAGTAAGTCAGAATTGCGACTTAGTATCTCAGAATTCCGACTTAGTATCTCAGAATTGCGACTTAGTAAGTCAGAATTCCGACTTAGTATCTCAGAATTGCGACTTAGCAACTCAGAATTCCGACTTAGTATCTCAGAATTGCGACTTAGTATCTCAGAATTCCGACTTAGTAAGTCAGAATTGCGACTTAGTATCTCAGAATTGCGACTTAGTATCTCAGAATTCCGACTTAGTAAGTCAGAATTGCGACTTAGTATCTCAGAATTGCGACTTAGTATCTCAGAATTCCGACTTAGTATCTCAGAATTGCGACTTAGTAAGTCAGAATTCCGACTTAGCAACTCAGAATTCCGACTTAGTATCTCAGAATTGCGACTTAGTAAGTCAGAATTGCGACTTAGTAAGTCAGAATTGCGACTTAGTATCTCAGAATTCCGACTTAGTATCTCAGAATTGCGACTTAGTAAGTCAGAATTGCGACTTAGTATCTCAGAATTCCGACTTAGTATCTCAGAATTGCGACTTAGTAAGTCAGAATTGCGACTTAGTATCTCAGAATTCCGACTTAGTAAATCAGAATTGCGACTTAGTATCTCAGAATTGCGACTTAGCATCTCAGAATTCCGACTTAGTATCTCAGAATTGCGACTTATTAAGTCAGAATTGCGACTTAGTATCTCAGAATTGCGACTTAGTAAGTCAGAATTGCGACTTAGTATCTCAGAATTGCGACTTAGCATCTCAGAATTCCAACTTAGTATCTCAGAATTGCGACTTATTAAGTCAGAATTCCGACTTAGTATCTCAGAATTCCGACTTAGTAACTCAGAATTCCGACTTAGTAACTCAGAATTGCGACTTAGTATCTCAGAATTGCGACTTAGTAAGTCAGAATTCCGACTTAGCAACTCAGAATTCCGACTTAGTATCTCAGAATTGCGACTTAGTAAGTCAGAATTGCGACTTAGTAAGTCAGAATTGCGACTTAGTATCTCAGAATTCCGACTTAGTATCTCAGAATTGCGACTTAGTAAGTCAGAATTGCGACTTAGTATCTCAGAATTCCGACTTAGTAAGTCAGAATTGCGACTTAGTATCTCAGAATTCCGACTTAGTATCTCAGAATTGCGACTTAGTAAGTCAGAATTGCGACTTAGTATCTCAGAATTGCGACTTAGCAACTCAGAATTCCGACTTAGTATCTCAGAATTGCGACTTAGTAAGTCAGAATTGCGACTTAGTATCTCAGAATTCCGACTTAGTAAGTCAGAATTGCGACTTAGTATCTCAGAATTCCGACTTAGTAAGTCAGAATTGCGACTTAGTATCTCAGAATTGCGACTTAGTATCTCAGAATTGCGACTTAGCAACTCAGAATTCCGACTTAGTATCTCAGAATTCCGACTTAGTATCTCAGAATTCCGACTTAGTATCTCAGAATTGCGACTTAGTAAGTCAGAATTCCGACTTAGTATCTCAGAATTGCGACTTAGTATCTCAGAATTGCGACTTAGCAACTCAGAATTCCGACTTAGTATCTCAGAATTGCGACTTAGTAAGTCAGAATTGCGACTTAGTATCTCAGAATTGCGACTTAGCAACTCAGAATTCCGACTTAGTATCTCAGAATTGCGACTTAGTAAGTCAGAATTGCGACTTAGTATCTCAGAATTCCGACTTAGTAAGTCAGAATTGCGACTTAGTATCTCAGAATTCCGACTTAGTAAGTCAGAATTGCGACTTAGTATCTCAGAATTGCGACTTAGTATCTCAGAATTGCGACTTAGCAACTCAGAATTCCGACTTAGTATCTCAGAATTCCGACTTAGTATCTCAGAATTGCGACTTAGTAAGTCAGAATTCCGACTTAGTATCTCAGAATTGCGACTTAGTATCTCAGAATTGCGACTTAGCAACTCAGAATTCCGACTTAGTATCTCAGAATTGCGACTTAGTAAGTCAGAATTGCGACTTAGTATCTCAGAATTGCGACTTAGTATCTCAGAATTGCGACTTAGTATCTCAGAATTCCGACTTAGTATCTCAGAATTCCGATTTAGTAACTCAGAATTAGGACTTTATATCTCACATTTGTGACTTCGAAATAGCCATATATTTCATTGTCTGTCCTTGTGTTATTGTAACGGATTCGGGTTCTAGGGCTTGTGCCCTCGCCGCTCCCGCCCTAGTTCGTGCCTCGCTGCACCGGCTCACTTTCTTCAGCCCCGGCGGCCAGCATCCCTGTTCTGCGCAGGGGAGGGCGGTGCCGTCACCACACTGCAACCAGATCGCACAACCTGTATGTCGGCCGGTCCGTTACACTATTTTCATGAATCGTACAGGATCATAGGATCTATAAGCCTGAAGACTTGTCCTGTACAGTGCCCTGATAAAAATCAAATTAATTACACTATTTTTTTTTTCTGAGGCTTCCACAGTACCCGGATGGAATAGTGCACGGTGGGCTTTTTAAAAATAGTTTTTATTTACGTAGACAGAACATGAAATAAGATACAGAAATAGGCACTTCACATCCAGAAGAATTCACAAGTATAAAAGATGAAACATACTTTTTACGTATTTCCATTGTATGTCCTTTTTTACTTAAAAAAAAGAAGGTCTTCTTTAGCTCAGCTGGCAAGACCCGGGTTCGAGCCAGTGCAGCGAGGCACGAAGTAGGGCGGGAGTGGCGAGGGGCACAAGCCCTAGAACCCGAATCCGTTACAATAACAAAAGGACAGACAATGAAATATGGCTATTTCGAAGTCACAAATGTGAGATACTAAGTCGCAATTCTGAGATACCATAGCGCGTTTTTTTTTTACTCCCTGGCGGAAACGGGCTTCCATAGAGAAGTCTTTCTATTAAACGACCAAACCAAAATCACATCTGAAGACTTAAAAACAAAACGTCGCTCACCTGCGGCACGTCCCGGTTCAATCATGTCCCGCGGGGACACGGGTTCTCCGCAGTTAGAGGTAACCTTACTCTTAGAGGGAAAAGATTTTTTTTTTTAGTAAGAAAAATCCAACTTCAGTAAATCGATCTTCGATCCGGCAGATGAGCTGCACAATGACAGCACTGTCGTTTAAATACCTGACAGAACACGAGCCCAGGGAAGCTGAAATGCAAGCATCCTGCCTCATTTGGGTGTGGGGGACGACTTGTTTTCCTATATAGCCTGCAGGGTCTGTGATAACTGATCTAGATCTTCCTTGTGTGTTGTATCAGGAAAGAGAATCAGACGCGGAAATACAACTGAAAATAGCCCCCCCTCCATTCTGCACAGATTCTAGCCTTGAAATCCCACGATCTCGGTATATTTTCACGCTAAAAACCGATGAAGACCACCGTTAGCACCAGACAGACCCCCCCCCCCCCACAGAAGAAACAACCTATAGTCTATCGTGAGGGAATGCACGATCACGTTTTCTCAAGGGGCACCCCAAAACATTATCCCCAGAGCGGAATGGGGGGCGTTGCGGTTCATTGTTGAGCCCACGAGTAACTAAGAGAGAAACCAACAGGTGTCCCGTCGACCCACAGCAGAGAGCTGGCCCTGGACTGCCGGTGTTCTCTTGCTTGAGTGAGAAGCGCCTTTCTGTTGAGGATGATGATGATCTAGCGCGCCTGACGACGACAGAACACGTCGTGGTGTTTTCAGTGGAGACCTGTGCGCCGTCGTACGAGCTGCAGACTCTAAAATCTGGCCTGCCTCCACCTGTCCGGACCACATTTCACAGGTGCGCTCGCGTGTGGGATTCCAGTGGGGCTCGCTGTCGGACTGGAAGGCGTTATGGGGGTGATCGGGTCGGCCCAGTCCGTCCCTGGGGTACAGCACCCTTTTTTGCGGACATATTTACAGCTCGCTGTCTCAGGAGGGCCTGGACTATCGATAGGGATACCAGTCACCCTGGTGTCTCTCTCTTCTCCCCCCCCCCCCCCGTCCTGCTGGGGAGCGTCACAGGAGCAGACAGACCCGAACCCCCAGATTCAGAGACAGCGGATGACTGACCTCCACCCCTGCCCCTGACTACACTCATCTACACTGCTACACCTGCAGTACTACTCACACAGCTGGTTTTTCTCTCCTCACATCGCTCTGCACTGGCTTGTTTGTTGTTGCTGCTGTTGTGTGTTTGTGTTTTTGGTGATTCATTTAATGTCTTTGCATCTGAGCACGCGTGCAAGAAAGCACCTCGTTGCGCTGAACTGAACCATCGTCATGTAGATGAATGTAGATGATAACTGTGCCTTTCGTGAAAGTAGCTCTGAAACCACACGGCATATATATATATTTTTTTTGGTTATGTCCTGTTGTAAATCTTCCAGGACCGATTTGCAAACTTATTGTGATATAAATACTTTTTATATTACTTCTTATGTTATATTTTTATATTGTTATATTAAAAAAAACTTATAGAAACTTCAATCCCATTGGAAACAATACAAAACTGGCCCCTGTATTTGACTTCATCATTATACTGGCACGCTGTTACAGTATATACGCAAGACTCCGCTGTTTGAACATTTTAAGACAGATGTAAAGGCGTGTTTACAGACGATTTCGAGAGGTACAGTGAGAACATGAAAGCTTATCTTTATTTAACAATAAACTTCATTGTATATAGCGCCTTGAAAGGAGGCATCTCAAAGCGCTTTACTCTGTTCAAACATGCACCCCCTGATCGATATGCTTGTTATATGTGTACTCGTGTTCGTATTGAATTTCCTTTTGTGGTTCAGATAAAAAAAAACCCAAAACCAAAACCAAAAAAAAAACCAAAAAACCTCTGTATCAAAAACTCTTGTAAGGAGCCCTTACGCCGAGGTGGTGTGGAAACCAGCGGTTTTATTTCAATTTAATTTAATTTCATCATCAATGAGGCTGATTAGGTTAGTTAACTTCACGGTGTTTTGTTTTCCAGTTATTGTTTTGGATTTCAGCCCAACCAGACTTTGGCTCCGTGTCTTGCGATTGTTCTAGTCCTATGGGTACGGACAAAAAAACAACCCTGCCCTCTTCCTGTAATCAAACCCCGGTCGATGAGTTTAGATTTACAAGATAAAATGTGAAAGGTTTTCCCTGTGCGCCCTGAAACGCGAACAAGACGTCCGTGGGCACTTGATGCGCGTCGCTAAGTGTCGAAAAACAGCCCCTGTGTCACAACACCCGACGTCTGTATTTAAAGAGAGAAAATGACAGTTAAACGACCACAGGGGACACATGTCCTCATTCAGCCGCGCAGACACGTCTTCCTCGTCGGGAAAAGGAAGATGTCGCACTACCCGTGCTTCTTTGACAAGAAACGAGCCACGTTTAGCTCCCAGTCCGAAAGACCACACTCCTTTCCGACTGGTGTGGACTCCTGAGACCAGTACCCACTTGTATGTCATATCTGTAATATATCCCGCAGAGTACAAACAGCGTATGAGCGCGTCAGATGTCCTGAGGTGCGGTTTCAGACGCACTGCCCCCAGGAAGTCCAGAGTTGATCTTTCAGGTGTCGTGCAGATAAACTGCAGTTTCTACCGAGTCTTCAGGAGCTTTACAGTATGTGCATCTCCTGAACATCTCCTGCTGCCGGATCTACCGCTGTGATCATGAAGCACCTCCGGTCAGGACAGCGACTCGCCCATCTCTTCCTGTTTGAGTGAAGGGCGTGTGCGAACACAAGCTCCCGGTGGGGGGTTATTTTATCAGTCTATCTTGTATGGCGTCTTTCGATTCTAGAGACACTTTACACGCATCAACCCATCGCAGGTCCAGAGCCCAGCTCCTCTGTGGTCAGTCAGTGTCGGTCAGTACACTGTCCCGCAGGTCCAGAGCCCAGCTCCTCTGTGGTCAGTCAGTGTCGGTCAGTACCGTGTCCCTGCAGGTCCAGAGCCGAGCTCCTCTGTGGTCAGTCAGTGTCGGTCAGTACTGTGTCCTGCAGGTTCAGAGCCCAGCTCCTCTGTGGTCAGTCAGTGTCGGTCAGTACTGTGTCCCGCAGGTCCAGAGCCGAACTCCTCTGTGGTCAGTCAGTGTCGGACAGTACTGTGTCCCGCAGGTCCAGAGCCCAGCTCCTCTGTGGTCAGTCAGTGTCGGTCAGTACTGTGTCCCGCAGGTCCAGAGCCCAGCTCCTCTGTGGTCAGTCAGTATCGGTCAGTACTGTGTCCAGCAGGTCCAGAGCCCAGCTCCTCTGTGGTCAGTCAGTGTCGGTCAGTACTGTGTCCCGCAGGTCCAGAGCCCAGCTCCTCTGTGGTCAGTCAGTGTCGGTCAGTACTGTGTCCCGCAGGTCCAGAGCCCAGCTCCTCTGTGGTCAGTCAGTGTCGGTCAGTACTGTGTCCCGCAGGTCCAGAGCCCAGCTCCTCTGTGGTCAGTCAGTGTCGGTCAGTACTGTGTCCCGCAGGTCCAGAGCCCAGCTCCTCTGTGGTCAGTCAGTGTCGGTCAGTACTGTGTCCCGCAGGTCCAGAGCCCAGCTCCTCTGTGGTCAGTCAGTGTCGGTCAGTACTGTGTCCCGCAGGTCCAGAGCCCAGCTCCTCTGTGGTCAGTCAGTATTGGTCAGTACTGTGTCCCGCAGGTCCAGAGCCCAGCTCCTCTGTGGTCAGTCAGTATGGTTCAGTACTGTGTCCCGCAGGTCCAGAGCCGAGCTCCTCTGTGGTCAGTCAGTATCGGTCAGTACTGTGTCCTGCAGGTCCAGAGCTGAGCTCTTCTGTGGTCAGTCAGTGTCGGTCAGTACTGTGTCCTGCAGGTCCAGAGCCGAGCTCCTCTGTGGTCAGTCAGTGTTGGTCAGTACTGTGTCCTGCAGGTCCAGAGCCCAGCTCCTCTGTGGTCAGTCAGTATGGGTCAGTACTGTGTCCTGCAGGTCCAGAGCCGAGCTCCTCTGTGGTCAGTCAGTATCAGTCAGTACACTGTCCTGCAGGTCCAGAGCCGAGCTCCTCTGTGGTCAGTCAGAATCGGTCAGTGCCGTGTCCTGCCGGTCCAGAGCCCAGCTCCTCTGTGGTCAGTCAGTGTCGGTCAGTACTGTGTCCTGCAGGTCCAGAGCTGAGCTCCTCTGTGGTCAGTCAGTATCGGTCAGTACTGTGTCCTGCAGGTCCAGAGCTGAGTAGTGTCTAAGAAATCGAAACTGAAACTGTGGATATGAACAATAAACAAGTCGTTTACTTTCGTTTCCCCTCCTGTCAAAACCACCACATTCTACAAACCGGGCTCGGTCACAGAACAGTTTCTATTCTGACAATAGTTTTCTCTGCGTTTGATCAGGCGGCCAGCGATGTGCTCAAAGTGTGCTCAGCACTCCGAGCGATCACGTGGAGTTTTATCGGAAACATGCTGAGACTCACTGAGAACCGCACTGAGCTAGCATGGTGACCACATACGACAACCCGTTACACAAGCGTGCTCACACACAACACAGCACAAGGTAGGTCCCTACACGTATGCCTGCAGTCTGTAAACGCAGAGAGAGAGAGAGACTGCGATAGGTGAACAGATGGGCCAGTCTGGGCTGTTGTTTTTTTTCGGGGAGGGGGGGGTGCAGGTAATATAAGCCCAGAGTCAATCATAGTCCAGTCATTCCTGGACGCAACGTCTCTCACAGAATGACTGGCACAGACGCTCATCGTGGCGGGTGCAGAGAGAAGCTCCGAACAGCTGATCTTTTCACAAAGGATGAAACACCCAGGTTTCAGACGTTTGTGAGGAGGTATGGGATTGAGGTGGGATTCCCTCTGCAGTGCCGAGGATGTCGTCTGGACTATCTGATCAACGACAGGGGCTATGCTAAATTCCGGGGACAGCAGGACCATGTGGACTTCTCACAGGGCGGCAGTGATGAAGCACTTGTCCCTTGCTTTGTCAAATCGCCTGATGGCGGTGGGGAGAAGGGACAGATTGCTGTCGAAAGCAATCCCAGTCCTTCTCCGGGATACAGAAGCGCCCGTCCTTTCGTAAACTCCCACACGTTCCAGCTGTACTCGCCGACGGAGGTGTTGAGCATCGGCTTCCTGGCCGCAGCCAGGCTGGAGAGCGTGGCCATCGACGTGGTCGAGCGCAAGGAGCTCAACACAGTCTACATGCAAACTGCCGACGCCGTCCTGGTGGAGGGGTACAGGAAGAAGAGAGCGTTAGAGTCCCTGAGAGGGAGGTGTCAGGTCCCGAAGATCAAGAAGGAAGAAGCTGACGGCAGTAAGAGAGAGAAGAAAAAGGAACCTTCATACAAGACACAGCTGAAAGAAGAACAAGCAGAGGACAACTGTGTCTGGCAGTGAAAAACGAGTAGACCCCCCTGTCCGCTCCAGTCAGAAGGTGCAGAACTGCAGGTCAGTGCACAGCCGTCCAGTCACAAAAGTCTTGAAATGCTTTTAAAGGGCTCTCTTTTTTATGTCTGTGCAGTGAACTGAAACTATTTAGTGATTAATTCCTGTATTGGTGTTCTCTCCATCTCTCTCCTGTTCTCAGTCTCTCTCTCTGCCTCCCTCCCTCTACCTCTCTCCCACCACCCTGAACAGGCACTTCGGAGACCAGTGCCTCCGGTCCCGCTCACCTCTCTGCCCTGGAATCCTCTACAGCTCACCGCCGCCCCCTGCTGGTCGCCGCTGGCCTCTACAGCTCCTGCTGGATGGATCAGAGCCCCCGCAAAGCTACCGCTGTTTAAGCACAACACATCAGTCAAGAAGTGCAGATCTTGATGTGATCCGTTTCTCTCTGCTTTCCTGTGCCTTAATAAAGAAACTGCGATTTTACCCAGCCTGGTTCCATCAGTCTCTGCTCTGCTGCGCTCCTGTCTCTCTCCGACTCAGTATGTTCTAAGGCAAAGATGCTTTAGGATCGTAAAAGAGCTTCAGGATTTCCAAATCAGACGTACATATTGACAGACTTTACAAGAAGAAACAGAAAAATAATAACCAGAAACTCACAAGCAGTTGTTCTTTATCGAAGCATCCGGTCCAAGTCCGACAGACTCCGGGACAGCTTCTACCTCCAGGCAGTCAGACTGCTGAACAGCCAGCCTGCGGCTCCTTCAGCTCATCCCCCGTCCTGGCTACACGGACACACCGCTGTCACTGTATTGGGCACAACTGCACCACTGGGACACCATGGACTGCACACACCCTGGACACATCGCAGCTCTGTGTAGACTGACCCCTGTCTGAGCTTCTCTTGTTCAATTTCTATCGCACTGTTCTCTACTATTACAGTCTGTCACCTTATTTTTGTAACTTGGAGCTCGCAGAAAAGACATTTCGTTGCCAGCAACCACTGCTGCATGCTGTCTTGCTGTGCCTTTGATAAATAAACTTGATTGATTGACTGTTTTTCCACTATGAATCTTATTCAGTATTTATACAGGTTTGAATACCGTGTGGTGGAGAAAATAAGCACGTATGTATTATTTTATTGTTGTTTCTCACTACGGCTGCTCCTACAGAGGCTGATTTGAATGTTTACAGTTTGAAAAAGGGCGATTTGACACTTTTTTTTTACTTTTCTGTGTTTCCTCACAAGTTACTGAAGTTCTTACGAGAGAAGGGTTTCAAAACATAAACCAGGCATGCGCGCTATAGGGGGGGCGGGTTTAAGGTTCTGATTGGTCAGAAGTCGCTGGGAATGACAGAGACCTCAACCTATCAGAGGAGCTGTTCCCACAGCCGGGCTATTTGAACCGGTGGGAGGGGTGAGTCGTCATCTTGGCTGCAACTTGTGTTCAAGCAGACAGGTGCTTCACCTGTACTGCAATCAAAGGCGTTTTCATGCAGCTCAGCAAACATTTGCTTTTGCCGTTGCATTTTGCTGGAAAGCCGATAGATTATCGACGTGCTTTGTCATCTTTTAAACTGTTCTAAACGAGAGGTGAATATTTTTAATGGGAAAGAAATGTTCGTGTTGCTGTGTGTTGATGTATCTGGTTACAGAGCACAGTTCTGAGGAGTTGGGCTCGTCTGGTGTTTTGTGATGTATAGTCCCTGGTGTGGCGTTTTGTGGTTTCTGCGGGTAAAAATATTTAACTTTCCGTTGGGCAGTTTGTATCTGAAGTGTTTTGGCGAACGCTGCGCTGTTGACTCGTTTATTATACAATAGTTGCACTGCGGTGAAAACAAACATTATGTTCGTCTTTAGTGAGTTATCGGACCTCACCTGCGCTTGCCATATTTTGAAAAACAGTTAATTTATTTGGAAACTGAGAAGTGTAGCGTTGTCAGCAAATACACACGTGTTGTCGGATGTGTGTACTATGTGCTGTGCAGTGTGTCTGTACTTCTTGACAAAGCGATGGGCACTTTCTGATGTTTGAGCTTGGGTCCGTGTTATGCACAACATCCATTTTTTTTGGTTCAGTTTAAATTTGTATGTCTTGGATAAACTAGGGCTTTAATATTACCGTTCAAAGATAATTACATGCTACAAGTAAAGTATTTCTGTTATGTAAAATGACATTTTCAAACCTGGATATAACGACACCGACCCACAAAAACCACGCAATGCTTTTATAATAGAAACTATTTGTTTGCAGCATTAATTAGCAACAGATGCCCACAGCTGCTCTTAAAGTCATCATTAATAAAGGCCCGAACTTGACCAGGTGCATCACGTTTACTGCAATAAAAAGCGTTTTTCTCCAAGGTAAGGGGGAAAAGTTATGTAACTTCACAAACATTTGCTTTTGCCATTGCGTTTTGCTGGAAAGACGATAAATTATCACTGTGCTTTGTCGTCTTTTAAACTGTTCTCAACGCGAGGTGAATATTTGTAATGGGGATAAAAAGGATCATTTGCTTTTTGCTGATTGGTTACAAAGCGCAGTTCTGGAAAGTTGAGGTTGTCTTGTGTTTTGTGATGTATAGTCTGTGGTGTTGCTGTGGTTTAGCTGCTGTGTGTGTATATATTATTCACCCGTTGTGCAGTTTCTGTCTGACGTGCTTTTGTCAGCGTTGCACTGTTGACTCGTTTATTACAAAATAGTTTCACTGCTGGAAAAACAAACAAAACATTAAATAGCGGAAGATGCACACAGCTGCTCTTAAAGTAATAAAACAGGGCTGTGACATTATTTCTTTCAAAGACCGTGTTGGTGTTATCCGTGCTGGCATAATGTATATAGTTTATTATATAAAAACAACCGGAAGATGAAAGCAGTCGATTATTTTACTTGTGTTGTGTTTGTAAATCCTTTCATTGTTAAATAAAAAACATGTATTCAGAGGCCGCTACATTACACCCTCTCTCAAAACAACAAACAGGTTCTTCTGATACACATTAACATGAGAGAGTGTAGCTGAGACAGAGGGACTGTTCTCAGTTCTGTTTCTGTCTTGAGTCATTTTCACTCCACAGCTTCTCCCTGAAAACTGAGTCCTGCTGGTTTGTTGTACAGGCTTCTCTTATAAATTAACACCTAGACTGCAGATATGTGCTGTTTCTTAATACTTTATAGGAAAATCTCATCATTTGCAATATAGTGGAGTATGTTTGCTAGCAAGATATCAACAATTTTCAGTCAGAACCAGTGTTTTCTGTACACCAGGTGGAGTTTTGCACGAATGTTGGTTATTGTGCGAGACGTCGGTGTGAAATGGCGAGTGTGGAGTGACCAGGGCAGGTTGGGGTTCTAGTGATGGATGGGGGTGCACCTGCAGGCAGTGGGCTGGTGAGGACTGTGTCTGTGGGCTCATGTGGTCGTGTCTGTGGACGGGTGTCTCAGAGGGGCCTTCCAGCAGGTTCTCAGGAAGCTCTTCAGGAAGAGAGCCGGCAGAGGTCTGAAGTGGATCTCCTGGACTCGCCCCCTGACCGGTCTGCTCCCAGTCCTGGCCTGGACTCTGGGATTCGCTGTGGGAGGTGAGTCTTGGGTCAGGAGTCGATGCTCACTCACACTGAGAGACAGACAGGCGCCACGCCAACCCTGCTCCACCTACACACAAACACACAGAGTCCTACACAATTGCAAACTCTGTCCGGGAAGCTCCAGGACAGGTGGGGAGGGAATGGGAATGTGGGGGCTGCTCCCCCTGATGATGGGAAATGGGACCAGGCAGCCAGGACTGGAGAGGGCGCCCCCAGACCTGCAGTTAGAGGACAGGGGGACTGGGGACCCCCCATCAGCCAGGCAGGTGAGTGCAGAGCAGGTGAGTCTCTCCTTCGCTGGGTTTCCCTCACAGGTGACGCCAGTCCTCATCGATTCTGCAGGGATCATCGGACCAGTCTGGGGTCTACACACTCTGAGGGGGCAGAGCAGGAGTCGTCTCGGGGAGACGGACAGGATGTCCTCCTGCTGGAGGAAGAGGAGGATGACGAAGAGCTACTGATGACCCTGGTCCAGGTGGAGAGGGGATCTCCATCCTTTTGTTGGGGTGTGGGAGGGTGACCCTCAGGGTGGTGTCCTGACCTGCTGTCTCTCCCTCAAGATCCTGGTCAGACAGCTGCCTCTAGACTCATGAAACATCATAGTCACTGCACTGGGTATTTAATATAATCATCACTGCACTGTTTCCATGATGAGGGACACTCACTGTACTGTGTGTTCATTGTAATAATCACTACACTGTTTATTTAATATAATAACCACTGTACTGTGTGTTCACTAATAATCACTATACTGGGTATTCAGTATAATCATCACTGAACTGTTTTCATAATGAGGGACAATCACTGTACTGTGTGTTCACTGTAATAATCACTGAACTGTGTGCTCATTGTGAGGGACAATCACTGTACTGGGTTTTTACTGTAATAATCACTGTACTGGGTCTTCAGTATAATAATCACTGTACTGGGTGTTCACTGTAATCATCACTATGCTGGGTATTAATAACTGTACTGGGTGTTCACTGTAATCATCACTGCACTGGGTATAAAAAATCACTGTACTGTGTGTTCACTGTAATCATCACTGCACTGGGTATTAATAATCACTGTACTGTGTGTTCACCATAAACATCACTGCACTGAGTGGTAATAATCACTGCACTGTTTATTTAATATAATAATCACTGAACTCTGTTTTCATTGTAAGGGACAATCACTGTACTGGGGGTTTACTGTAATCACCATACTAGGTATTCAGTATAATTGCTTTATTGGGTAATTGATGTTATAGTCACTACTCCATTTTCACTGATGGACAGTTGCTGTACTGGGTATTTACTGTAAAATACTGTAAAAATCACTGTACCAGGTGTTCAGTATAATAAAAACTGTAGTGGGTGTTCACTATGACAGGCAATCACTGTGCTTGGTATTCACTGTAATCATCACTGCACTGGGTGTTCACTGTAATCATCACTATGCTGGGTATTCAGAGTGCTGTCTGTAATTCACTGTACAGATAAATCCTGTTTTTCAGTTGTAGGTGGGCTCCTGAAAGGACTGCTGAGCCCAGAAGGAGTGTGATTAGAGAGGAGGGACAGGTGAGGTGAGCTGTTTACTGTGGCGCAGGGGGACACTGGGGGGCTGTGGCGCAGGGGGACACTGGGGGCTGTGGCGCAGGGAGACACTGGGAGGAAGAGCTCAGTGTTGTCCCCATGCAGGTACCTCTCACTCATCCCTGCTGCAGCTCTGTGTGATTCACAGGACAGAAGTGTGGCGCTCACAGAGCAGAGGAAGTCAGAAACTCCTGCTGGAGCACCTGACTCAATATTCTGTACAAACCAGGCAGAGAAACAACATGGAGCCCTTTTCTTGGATAGAAACTGTGCAATTCAGTCATCTATTTCTTCTTGATTAATTTTGTGCTGTTTATTTGGAGAAATTGTCTCTAACAGACTTTTTTTTGTGAATAGTTTTACTACAGATTCACTGTACTGGGTATTCACATTAATGGTCAGTCACTTCTACAGTCTCTTGAATATTTACTGGAAACTCACTGTAGTGGTTAGTCACTTTGACAGATATTCACTAAGAAATAACCTCTGTACTGCACTTTCACAAACTAGTAAGTTTCTTACCTCAATAATTACTGACTTGCATATTCACTGTTAATAGTTCAACACTAAACCAGTGTTTTTCCTGAATATTCACTCCACTGGTGGTCCCAGTCTGGTGAGAGCAGGAGGACTGGGGGTACCACTGGAATCCTGAAGGAGAAAAAGTCAAGAGGAAGGACAGACGCCCCAACATCGGAGCTCTCTCCCAGTCGGACACCAGGAGCCCTGACACCCTCATCCTCCCCCATCGGCTCCATCTCTCCGGTCGTCTCGTCTGGACGTCGGGCTCCAGGATCTCAGGGAAGGTTCCCTCCTCCCAGCCCGGCTCAGGCCTGAGGAGTCTGGAAGATCTGGGAGAAGCCAACAGGAAGAAACTCCTCCTGGACCTCGACTCTGGGACGAGCCCAGCACCTGGACCCCCCCGGAGACTCGGGCTGACCAGGAGGAGGAGCCCAGGGGTGTCACAGTAGTGAAGGGGAGCCCAGGGGTGTCAGAACCTCTGAACGAGGTGAGGAAGGGGAGAGAGAGCCTGTGGACAACACACCTGTTTCTCCAGGACGGGTCTCCAGAACAGCAGCTCTGGACCGGAGCAGTCGGGACTCGGTGGAGCACAGGCTGCCTTCAGGCATGTTTATTCCCAGCAGGAGCCAGGTCAGACCCTGTACCACGCAGGAGAGGGCACCCCCAGACCTGCACAGGACAAGGGGGTGTGTGACTGGTCGTACAAGATGGGACAGGGTACCCCCATCAGCACAGAAGGGTACAAGGTGCCAGACAGGTCGCTCCCTGCCCGCTGAAGCCTGTGAGGATGACGACAACGATGATGATGAAGAGCTGCCCATGCCCCTGGTCCAGGTGGAGAGCTGGACTCCTTCTGTCGGGGTGCCAGGGGGTGACCCTCAGGGCTGTGTCCTGACCTCCTGCTGTCTCTCGCTCACAAGGACCTGTTCAGTGTGCTGTTGACACTACACTCTCGAACCCAAGTCCAACACCAACCTCCAGCACGAGCACAAGGTCAGGTTAGTCCTGTCACTCCTGTGTCACACCCAGGGCTGGAACCCACAACCCTACTAGTGAGAGAGGAGAACTGTTAAAGTTCCATTATGGATATTAGTACATGATGAAATACTGTTCATTTTATTAACGGTAACATTAGTCAAATTAATTTATTAGCAGCACCAGCATTAGAATCTAATTATGCACAACACCACCAGCAGGACCGGAAGAGAGTTCAGACGTCTCTGTTTCATTAACTCTGTGATTCTCAGGTGTAATATTATTGTACGGTTGTCATTATGGTCTGTTTCTCCTGCGATCTTGTCTTGAGAGACGAGTGAAGGTCGGGCTCTGTCTGAGATGACAGAGCCTTCAGACTCCTGAAACAGCTGCTCAGCCTACACCTGCGTCTCCTGCTCTCTGATGTCAACACCAACAAACCACGGGGTCAGGGGTCAAGGGTCAGGAGCGACTCCAGTACACAGCAGATTTCCTGTTTTCCTTAATTTTCCAGGATGTCCAGAGGCTGATGGTGGGAAGACAGGTAGGAGGGTGCTGTTCCCAGCCGAGGGTGAGGGAGACGGAGCCTGAACACTGCAGCACAGGTTCTGAGCATAATGGCCTCTCTCCAGTCGGTAACGCCTGCCTGTGCTCTCCGGTCCGGTGTGCTGTTACTCAGCTGTCTCTCCAGTCAGGCCCTGGAGGGCTGAGGCTCCGTCTGCGAATCCTGGAATAATCCTGCGGTACCCACCCAGCAGTCCCAGGACTGAGCGGACTTGTCTGGGTGCGAGGCCGGGATCTCGTTGGACCCTGCTCTCTGACCCCCAGCTTCTCTCTCTCTGTGTGTCTCATGGAGAGCAGGCTGGGGTCTGCGAAGAGACATTCCTCATGCAGGAACCTGTATAGGATCAATAAAGTGATCTGATCTTACGAGGAGGCCATGAGGGGTAAAATCCAGGGACGGGGAATTCGGGGAGCAGGAGACCTCTCGGACCTCACTCCTGGGGAACGCAGCTCGGAAGGTTCTCCTTCCTCCCGGACGCGGCTCACAGGAAGCGGCTCTCTGGGCTGCTGCTCCGACCACACTTCCCACAATTCCCCGCGCCAAGCGTGGTCCCTCTCTTCCCCGTTCAGGGCTGGCAGAGGAAATCCACAGGGAGGAGGAGGAGGCTGTCAGCGGGACCCTCTGTCCGGGAGTGAGGGTGCGCTGCTCGGACACGCCTCGTCCCTCGTCTTCAAAATGTCCCTGGGGGACGCTCAGCTGTTCCTCCTCTCCTGCCTCTCTTCCTGCAGACGGGGGGGGGGGTCTCCTGCTTCTCTTCCTGCAGACAGGGGGAATCCTGGGGATCCCCGAAGGACCCCTCCAGGGGCGAACGTCGACCCCGGCAGCCAGGGGTCCCGATCGGATCCCCGTCTCGGACACGTGCTTCCGAAGCCGGCTCTTCAGGGTCCGACTGAAGCGTCCGACCAGGCCGCCGGTCTCCGGGTGGGAAGGAGACGGATTCCCGGCGGGGTGTGTACTGGCTCCAGTGGTCTGGGAGTGGAACCAGTTCCCTGGTCTGTTCCAGTGTCAGGTGGTACTGCGGCCGCTGGACAGTGTGTTCATGGTCAGACGGGTCTTTGTGTTTCTTCCAGGGGCAGACTTCAGGACCCTGAGTGGCGTGTTCGCAGGCGGGTCCCTGTCCTGCTCCTCTCCAGGTCGGCGCTGGCCGGCGCCCTGTCCCCCTGCTGCTCGATGCCGCCGGTGAGCTGGCACACTGGACAGGACCTGCGGCTCTGACTGGTACCCCTGGAGCGGCCAGGCCAGTGATGGCGTCCGGTGGTTCGTGTCTGGCCCAGGTTCTGGCTGGTCCAGTGTGCGTCCTGTCTTCACACACACACACCTGGGTTAGAGGGGAGCTACAGCGCTGTTTTAATTTCAGGGTGAGAGAGAATCAGCATTGATCAGTGCGTTTCAAACCACGACACGAGTCAAATGTGCACTTTGACTTGGAAAAACCTCCCGTTGACGTTGCAGAATAGACCGAATTTCCAGGTACGTGCGGCGCTGTGTTCTGTAGTTCAGGACGAGGCAGAGAAGTGACCCTATTACACTGTGAACAAGCAGGCCTGCTTTAGTTCAATAGAAAGATGACTCTCCGTTTCAAGATGGGTTTTGCCCACAAATACTACTTATGAACTCTGCACGTAGATCACGTTTCTGCGGTGAAGTATCTGCTGCACAATCAGTGCTCATTCGCTCATCACTGTGACTAGTGAGCAGGAAGGGCAGCTCCACATCGCGATGCCTGGGAGCTCTCGCTCTCGCCCGAGGCCAGAGCAGGAGTTTCCAGCGACGTGGCGACACTTCAGTACTGTCAGAAAATTCACAAATCGGTGCTTAATTTGGAATTTGAAAAATCTTGCGTAATTGTCGATGAATTTTCGTTACAGAGATTTAACAACTGGGTTGAGAAATTGGGACTGCAGTTCATCTTGAAACGAGCTGTTGTGTTAGTTTTCTGTGTGATGAAGCCAGTCGCCCTTCACCACGGAGTCTTCCTCGGCCTCCACAGCCCCTGCTCCCAGTATGTCTCCTCCGGCCCAGTCGCTCCGCTCCCCTGGGCACGGGCGCAGTGCTGGTCTCCTCCGGCCCAGTCGCTCCGCTCCCCTGGGCACGGGCGCGGTGCTGGTCTCCTCCGGCCCAGTCGCTCCGCTCCCCTGGGCCACAGGCACGGTGCTGGTCTCCTCCGGCCCAGTCGCTCCGCTCCCCTGGGCACGGGCGCGGTGCTGGTCTCCTCCGGCCCAGTCGCTCCGCTCCCCTGGGCACGGGCGCGGTGCTGGTCTCCTCCGGCCCAGTCGCTCCGCTCCCCTGGGCACGGGCGCGGTACTGGTCTCCTCCGGCCCAGTCGCTCCGCTCCCCTGGGCCACAGGCACGGTGCTGGTCTCCTCCGGCCCAGTCGCTCCGCTCCCCTCTCTCTGCGCCTTGTCCTGTCTCCGGGGTCTCAATCGCCCGTAGCACAGGGAGGGAGTTCACCTGGTCTCCTGACCTGGGAGGGTTCTAAACTGGACCCCAGAGAAACAGCTGAGAGCCCTGGACAACATCAAGAACAGCTCCTGGGCCCCAAGCAGACTCTTCAGACCCCCTTCAGGGTGAGAACATGGATGGACTCGGGCGATATAAACCTCTGGAAAGCTGTTCCAGTTCAGGGCTCTGTGGGAAGTGCACCTCGTGTGTGTCTCCTGTGTTCTCCACCATTGTCATTCCAGTCGACCTCATCTCGAACCCTCACGGGACTATGCTGGGACTCCTCTCATCCTGGCTCCTGGGAGCTCGTATTGGGATCTTGTGAGGTGTCCACCAGGATGGGTACGGTGACTCCTCAGTACTACCCTTGGCGAGCCTCGAGCTGTGTCCCTCTGTTCTGACGGTCCTGTCTGCTTTGGGGTCTTCCTCCTGATCTCCATGACCGCAGCGCAGGTCTTCCCAGCGGCTGTGTGCTGTCGGATCTTCCCACAGTCGTCACTGGGAGGAGACCCTCCCCGGAGTTAGAGGATCGCTGGTGTCACCTGGGTGTGTCAGGTGTGGGACGTATCAGAGTACCTTTCACTGGGGGGACGGGACACAAACTGGGGGACTTTCAGTGTCCCTTCTGTCCACATCCAGAGCACACAGGCGCTGTTTCCTTGCTTTCAGGGCCACTGTGGTCTGCAGAGAGCTGCCCTTCTCCTCTACACTCAACAGAGCGGGTTACCGAGCCTGGGAGCTGTCCAGGTCTGAGGTCAGTGGGCACGTCGGTTCACAACACGTATGGGTGGAGATCGGGTATAGGCTGGACTCTTTCTGCTGTATTTTCCTAAATTCTCCAGGATGTCCAGAGGCAGACAGTGGGAAGATGGAGGTGGGATACTCTCTCCTGTCCATCTTAATCCTAATTTTCCAGGATGTCCAGAGGCAGCCAATGGAGAGACAGGTATAGTTGGGAGTTGGGATAGAAGTTGGATGCTTTCTCTGTGATCTTTTCCCTAATTTTCCAGGACGTACTCAAAATTGACAGTGAGAAGATGGGTATATATGAAGATTGAACCTGTTCCCGTATTCTTTCCTACTTTTCCAGGATGTTCTGAGGAAGACAGTGGAGAGACAGGTATGGATGTGAAGATGGAGTGGGGGTTGGGTGCTCTCTTTCCTTTTTTCCCTAGTTTTCCAGGGTGTCCAGAAAAGTCAGGTGGAACACCAGTGTGGATGAAGTGTTAGGATGGAGGTTGACGCTCTGTCCTGTGTTCATTTCTGTAGTTTTCCAGAATGTCCTGAGGCAGACAGTGGGAAGACGACGGGCTGTCCAGAGACAGACAGTGGGAAGACAGGTATGGATGAGGAGTTGGAATGGAGGTTGGATACTCTCTCCTGTCTTTCTTTTCCCTAATTTTCCCAGAGTCCAGAGGCTTCCAATGGGAAGATGGGTATGGATGACGTGTTGGGATTGACATTGGACTGTATTTTTCCAGGTTGTCCAGAGGCAGACAGTGGGAAGACGGGTATGGTAGAGAGTTGGAATGGAGGTGGGATACTCTTTCCTGCCCCACTTTCTCCTAATTTTCCAGTATGTCCAGAGGCAGACAGTGGAGAGATGAGTATGTTTGGGATAGGAGTTGGTTGTTTTCTCTGTAAACTTCTCAAATTTTCCAGGATGTCCAGAGGCAGACAGTGGAGAGACAGGTATGGTTGGGAGTTGGGATAGAAGTTGGATTCTTTCTCTGTGATCTTTTCCCCAGTTTTCCAGGATGTGCTCTAAATTGACAGTGGGAAGAACGGTATGGAGGTAGGATGCTCACTCCTGTCTCTTTTCTCTTATTTTCCAGGATGTCCAGAGGCTGACACTGGGGAGACGGGTATGGATGAAGATTGAACCCTCTCCTCTATTCTTTCCTAATTTTCCAGGATATCCAGAAGAAGAAGTTGATGCTCACCCCCGTCTCTCTTTTCCCTAATTTTCCAGAGGCCAGAGGCTGCCAGTGGGAAGATGGGTATGGATGAGGTGTTGGGGTTGACATTGGACTGTATTTTCCTTAATTTTCCTGGCTGGCCAGAGGCTGACAGTGGGAAGACGGGTATGTATGAAGATTGAACCCTCTCCTGTCTCTGTTTTCCCTATTTTTCCAGGCTGGCCAGAGGCTGCTGGTGGAGAGACGGGTATGGATGGGAATATAGCCTGGGGGTTGATGGTCTCTCCTGTCTTTTTCCAGGTTGTCCAGAGGCGGCCAGTGGGAAGATGGGTATGGCTGGGAGTTGGGATGGAGGTGAGAAGCTCTTTCCTGTCTTTCTCTTCCTCCTTGTGTCGGTCTCTGTGACGTCTCTCTGCCTGTCTCTTGAGCTGTGTCTTTCTCTCAGTCCAGCTGCTTGTGCTCTGTAAAACACTACACTTCTGCAGTATTAAACAGGGCTTTTTGACTGTGGATTGCAGGTTTGATTCCAGAGGGGGACACAATCTTGAACCCCAGAGTGAGGTACTTTGCTCAGATGGACTGTTCTGATCATTATCAGTGGCTGTACTGTAGGGAGTTGAGTGTTGACAATGGTGTACTCCATTCTCGAGAGTATTGTACCTTAATACACTGACACGTCTGTGAGTTGATCTTTCACCTGAGCTGAACTTTGGTACTGAATGATGCACCAGTGTGCTGAATTCTTTCCTATATTATAATTTAATACCCTCACCTGTGTATTATATTCTAATCTCCACTGAGTGTTAATACAAAATAATACTGGTGATACTAAATTGTTTATAGTATACTAAACTCTCTCCTGTCCTGAGCTTTAATTCTTAATGACAGACCTGTGTGCTGAGCTGTCCTGTGGACTGTGCTGTAATACTGAAACCAGCGTGCTGAACTTGTACTTAATTTAATTCTCACATTGACACACGAGTGCTGAACTCTCACCTTTACTGTGCTTTCATACTTAAAAATGTATGCTGAACCTTCACGTGGACTGGACTTTAATACTTAAACCAGTTTGCTGAACTGAGCTTTAATATTCAGTGATACACGTGTGTGCTAAACTGTCACCTATACTGTGCTTTCACACTCGAACCTGTGTGCTGAACTCTCATCTCCACTGTGGTCTAATACAAACTCCAAAGGGCTGCACTGCTGTCTGTGCACTGTGGTAATACTCCAAACTAGACACTAAACTCTCACCTTCACTGTGTTTTAATTCTCAAACCTCTGTGCTGGGCTCTCAGCTGTACTATACTGATACTCAGCCCTATGTACTGTACTGTAATCCTCAGATAAGTGGACTCACAGGTCTGACTGGTACTATTTTACAATACTCAGACCTGTGTTCTAGACTCTCACCAGTACTGAGCTTTCATACGCAATGATACCTTTGTGTTGAATTTTCACCAGTACTGTACTATAAAACTTAAACCAGTGTGCTGAACTCTCAGTTGTACTGCGCTTCAATACTCAGTGACACACCAGTATGCTGAACTTCCACCTGCAGTGTTCTTTAATACTTGAATCAGTGTGCTACACTCTTACCTTTTACTGAGTTGTAATACCTAATGACACACCTGTGTGCTTCACTCTCACCTTGACTATGTTCAATACTCACACCTGTGTGGTCAGTTCTCACCTGGACTCTAGCTTGTACTGACCTTTAGTACTCAGTGACACATCAGTTTGCTGAGCCTTCACCTGCAGTGTATTGTAATACTCAGATGTGTGTGTGCTGGATTCTCAACTTTCTGTGCTTTAATCCTGAAAGCGTTGTGGTCACCTCTCACCCGGACTGTACTAAAACACATAACCTAGTGCTTTTTTCTGTGCCTTAATACTGAAACCTGTGTTCTGAACTCTCCTCTGCAGTGAGCTTTAATACAAAAACCTGTTTGCTTCTTTGTCGTCTGTAATGAGTGGTAATACGCAGACTGGTCATCTTTACTCTGGTCTTTTCTGTGCTTTAATACTCTCATCTGTGTGGGCATCTCTCACCCTGACTGTACTAAACTACTTCACCCAGTGTGCTGAACTCTTGCTTGTACTGAGCTGTCATACTCAGTGACACAATCGTTTGTAGAACCCTCACCTGCAGTGTTTTATAATACTCAGCCCTGCGTGATGAACTGTAACCTGTACTGTTTTTGTGCAGTGCTCAGACGTGTGTCCTGAACGGTCTCCAGTACTGAGCTTTAATCCACAACAGCACCCCTGTGTGCTGGGTTCTCACCTGTACTGTACAATACGAGTTAAACCAGTGTGCTGCTCTCACTTGTGCTGAGCTTCAGTACTAGACCAGTCTGCTGCACCTTCACCTGTGGCGTGTTTTAATACTCAAATCTGTGTGCTGATCTGGACTATTATAATACTCAGCCTTGTGTCGTGTGCTGAACGCTCATCTGTACCGTTTTGTAACCCACAGACCTGTGTACTGTACTGTGTTGTAATATATAGACTGGTGTACTGAACCGTCACCTGAACTCTGGAAAACAAGAGTACCGGAGCATTCGGGCCTGGGCTACCAGACTCGGAGACAGTTTTTACCCCCGCACTATCAAACTACTAAACTCCCAGCCTCTCTCACCTCTGATCTGAACCTCACAGTGCCTTCTCTCTTACCACAAACTCACACACACATTGAAATCTACCCCTACCTTCCATGTCAAAAAGCTCACTCCCCATCATTTCTATCCTTTTTATTTCATTGTGTTAATGTTGTGTTGCACACTGCCTGTTGTCTTTCTTTTAATATATAATTGTATTGTTTTTTTTTTGTACTACCTATCGTCTGAGAGCCAGCTAACTAGCATTTCGTTATCCTATATACCTGTAGGTGAGTGTAATGACAATGAACTTGAACAGTGTTGTAACAGTCAGCCTCAGTCCTGTATTGCAGTGTTACTACTCGGATTTCTGCCTGAAAGTGTCCCCTGTCTGTAGTAATCTGAACTATCGCCTATAAAACTATTGTTGTAAAACCCAGACCGATGTAGTGTTGCAGTCTAATAATTGGACCCGTGTTCCAAACTGTCCCCTGTCATACTCCTGCCTGTGTACTGTACTCTGCTGTAATAATGTGCTGACATGTCACCTCAGTCCTCTTGTATTGCTCAACCCTCTGTCCCCTGATGTGAACTGTCCCCTCTCCTGTTGTAGTACTGAAACCTGTGTGCTGTACAACAGTGTCATAATTGGACTCTGCTGTTGAACTGTATTGTACCACTCGGAGCTGTCCATGGTCCTGTGCTGTAATAGTGTACTTCTGTATGCTGATCTGTCACCTGCACTGGGCTGTAATACTCAACCCTCTGTACTGTGAACTGTCACCTCTATGATGTTGTAATACCCTGACTTGTGGACTGTGCTTTAATCTATGCAGTTGACCAATGTGCCAACTGGTTTTCTGTGCTCTATTGTAATATTCAGGTCTCTGTATTGTACTGTGCTGTGACGTGTCACCTGTACTTTATTGTAAGATTCAGATCTCTGTATTGTACTCTTATGCGCATGGATGGTCACCTGTACTCTAGTGTAATATCCAGGTCTTTATTGTACTGTCATGTACTTTCTCATATGCTGGACTGTGTATTGAACTGTCTCCTGTACTTCATTGTAAGAGTCAGATCTGTATTGTACTGTGAAGTTAATTGTCCTCTGTCCTCTATTGTCATATTCAGATCTTTGTATTATGTGTACTGTCCCCTCTACTCTATTGTCATATTCAGGTCTCTGTAATGTACTGTGAAGTGAAATGTCACCTGTACTTTATTGTAAGATTCAGATCTCTTTATTGTACTCTCGTGTGAACTGTCTCCTGTACTGCACTGTAAGACTCAGATCTCTGTAGTGTACTGTCACCTGTACTCCAGTATATTAGTCAGATCTCTAGTGTATTGTGAAGTGAATTGTCCCCTGTACTGTACTGTCATATTCAGAGCTTTGTATTGTCATGTGAACTGTCACCTGTACTGTAGTGTAAGACTCACATCTCTGTATGGTTCTGTTACCTGTATTCCATTGTAATATGCAGGACTCTGTATTGTACTGTGAAGTGAATTGTCCTCTGTACTCTATTGTCATATTCAGATCTTTGTATAATAATGTACACTGTCACCTGTACTCTACTGTAAGACTCAATTCTCTGTATTGAACTGTCACCTGTACTCTATTGTCATACTCAGATTTCTATTCTAGTGTGAAGTGAATTGTCCCATGTATACTATTTTCATATTCAGATCTTAGTACACATGAACATAGTCACCTCTCCTCTATTGTAATATGGAGGACTCCGTATTGAACTGTCATCTGTACTTTATTTTAAGATTCAGATTTGTAATGACTGTCACTTCTTCACTATTGTATTCAGTTGGTTGGACTGTAGTCTGATGTGAATTGTCACCTGTACTCTAGTGTAAGAGTCAGGTCGCTGTATTGTACTGTGCTTTGAACTGTCACCTGTACTCTACTGTAGTATTTCTTTTTGTATTGTTCTCTCCTGTACACTATCACCTCTACTCTATTGTAGTATTCCACTCTCTGTACTGTAGTGTGAGGTGCATTGTCACCCGTCGTCTGTTGTAAGACTCAGCTCAGCCCTGTTCTGAGTTTCAGATCTCTGTCCTAAACTCTTAGGAGAGGAAGTGTAAAACCTCCAGGCCTTCCCTCTTACCTGGTGCTGTCCTAGAACAACATGGCTACTGGTGTTTCACCGCTGTTGAGCAGCTGTGTTTTCAGGCGGAGTTATTGTGCTGCTCCCCAGTTTGCTATGGCCTGTGCCAGGTCCCTGCACTACTCTCCCTCGATCAGAACTGAATTCTCCTGTGCAGTAACCACCCCAAGCTGGGGTTGTTGTGGACATGTGTGAATTGTCTGTGTTCAGTCTCTACTCCTCTACTGTACCCCTCGCAGAAAGAGGTCTCGTTCTGTCAATCTAGCCGGTAGGGGCTACCCCCATGTCGGCTGTGTAAGAGAGCTGATGGACCGCTCACCTAAGTGACGGGGCATGGTGAGTGAGCGAGTACTGATGCTCCTACTGGCTGTGACCACACCGTCTTCACTGCTCAAGGGCGAGGAACCCCACTCCCAGGAGTCAAACCCCAGGAGCGGAACGGAGTGAGAGTCTGGGGCAGTCCTGAGGGCAGGGCTGCTGTCTCTGTGCTCAGGGTGTTCTCCTCCTGGCTCTGTTTCATAGTGCAGAAGCGGAGGGCGGGTCTCTATTTGCCTGGAGTCTGTTGCGTCTCTCAGGAAGTGTTACCCAAGGTGGGGGAGCTGAGGTGCAGTAACAGCCTTTGTCTACAAGCTGGGGTCTGACACTGTGGGCACAGAGATGGTCTGGTTTCCTTTCAATCTAATGCACCTCCTTCCTCTCAGCTCCATGGTGCAGTCATCTGCTCCAGGCTGGACTCATCTGATACTGGGAGATACGGGTGGGATAGTGCTGGAGTGTGTACAATGGGCCAAGAGAGGGGGTACGATCTCAACCCTCTGTTACTCTCTCACTGGGACTGTCCTGCTTCATGAACTACATTTCCCAGCAGGCCATGAGGATGATTGTGGCCAATAGGCTTCCTCCCCTGGGTTGATAAGGTGCAGGTGTTGTCAATTGAAGCCTGCAGCCAGTGTATATAATGAGCTCACACATGAGAGAGCTCAGAGACCGGTTACACTCCTGCAGAGGGCTGGAGCCTGGAGGTGCAAGTTCATACATTCTGTGGGTTTGTCACTGGGAAGGAAAAGGTTAAAGAGCAGGGAAACTCTGAAGCTGTGCTGAAGGAATATATATAGATCAACAAACTAGGTTATTTTTACTAAGATAGTTTTGTAACTCACTCTGCCCGCTGTGTCAGTTTTGCTGCTTTCTGACACTCCAGCTCATAGCGTGACAAACTTCACTGTGACTCTATGATGGTCCTGGTCACAACTACAGGACCCAGACTGCAGTCGAGCTCTGTCAGCTGACCAGCTGCAGAAACAGGATTGGTCAGGTGACATTTAAAAGGCAGGAAGTGGAGTCTCCTAGTGTTGCTGCAGCCAGAGCAGCGAGTGGAGGAAGGAGCTGCTGGAGAAGAAAGACCAGTTCACAGCTCTGTGTCCTTCCCAGCACAACCCCCTGCTCTCCTACAGTCAGGGCCAGTGTTTCATCTCTCTCACTTCCACAGGGCTCAGCAGGACTGGTTTGCTTTAGACATCGTTCACATACGATCTGGGATATGTTGCATGTACTCTACTACCTATTTCTCCTGTTTTTCCATTGATCTAGAGTGGAAGTTTGCTGGTGACCCTGTGACAATTCTCAGAGTCTCCCTTCATGACGATCAACCATTCTCACCAGCCCAGCAGTGGCCCTGACTGATCAGAAGATAAACCCAGTTGTTTTTCCAGCTCAGAGGGGACAGGAGACCTGTCCTGTCCCAGTGTCCAGTTGACAGCCCCACTTCCCCTCTAGGTGAGAGACAGGTGGACAGCTCTCAGCACAAACACTTTCAGAGCCACAAGGTAAGGAAACTGCTCTTTATTCACAGTTTGGGATAAAGCAGTCCAGAAACCAGAAGACAAACCTCTAGTTCTTCTGCAAACTGTCGCTAGACATGCATCCAGACACAGCTCCCAGGCTCAGCAGTCAGACCTCCTCCCCCGACTCAGGTCTGCAGCTCTTCCCTCCTGCTCTGCTCAGCACAACTGCTCTCTGTCCCCAGCAGCACCAGACTGAAGGCCTCCCCTCCTGCCTTTTAACTGTCTCCCCACCAATCGTCTTCCACCAATTAGGCAGGTGATTATAGGCAGCAGGTTGTTCTCCTGGGCCTCGTTGGGGATGAAGGTCAGACCAGCGCCACTGTCTTGCCTGAACCCGCTGGGCTCTTACAGTGTGGAAATCGAGTGGTTTGGGAGAGGCCTGTGACGGGAAGGTGAAGTGGTTTTTGGGGTCTTTCTGATCCCATATTGTTGTTAAACAATGTTAAACCTTTGCTGGAGTTTGTTTTGGGTCTCGGGATTAATCTTGCTGGATGTCCTACAGGCTCACCCTCCTCATCCTCTGTTGGGGCTCAGTTGTTCCTGAAATCAATAAAAATAAATACAATTAAACTAGAAAAAGTGTGATTAGTTTTCAGGGATGAGTAAAAGCATAAATATGTTAAAAAATGCAGAGAATTCAATGAAAATAAATAGGTCATTTTTCAGAGGCTTTGATCCCACAGCCCCAGAGTTAGAAGCCCAGAGCTCTTCCACTGAGCCACAGTCTCTCTGTGAGTCTGGGGCTCCTGTGTGCTCTTGGTTTTCCCAGCTCAGGGTTCGAGACTGAGGGATAAAAGACAGACCGAATGAGCTCTCCTTCAGGACAGGAGCCAGTGGAGGAGTGGAGATGGTGCAGAGCTCCTAAGCCCAAGGTTGCAAGTTCAAGTCCTGGCTGAGAACTGGGGTGGGTTTACAGTGTGGTTCTCCCCAGCAGTGACAGAGTGAGAAGTAAAAGCCCACAGCTCTCGTGTCTTTATTTATCACCGTGTTACTGTTCACAAGAATTAAATTAACAAAAGCTCCAGGTCCTTCCAGGATTTGAACCCACAACCTTCAGGCAGAAGTCCAGAGCTCTTCCCCTGAGCCACAGTGTGTCTTTGTAGGTCTGGGGCTCCTGTGGGCTCTTGGTCTTCTTCCCAGGTCAGGGCTGAAACGGAGGGATAAGAGCCGGACCGAATCCCTCTCCCCTTGGGCCTGGAGCAGGTGGAGGAGTGGAGATGGTGCTGTGCTCATGACCAGGAGGTTGTGGGTTCAAGACCCAGCTGATCCCTGGTAAGTAAACTGAGGTGAGTATGTGGGCAGGATGATGGGGAGGGGCTATTACTGGGGGGTAGTGGGGGGGTGGAGGAGGCAGGGCCAGGGGGAGGGGCAGCTAGTGGGGGGTGGGTTAGGAAGGGTAGAGCAGGGTAGCTGCTAGGTTAGGCAGGGGGGTAGTGGGTGGTTAGGGTAGAGTAGCAGTAGAGGGAGGGGTAGTGAGTGGGTAGAGTAGGGTAGAGCTAGGTTAGACAGGTGGGTAGTAGGTAGAGTAGCACCAGTGGGGCAGTGGGTGGTAGGATAGAGTAGGGCAGGGCTAGGGAGAGAGGTGGGGGGTGGGTAGGGCAGGACAGGTGTGAGGTTAGACAGGGGGGGTAGTGGATAGAGTAGCACTAGGGGGAGGGGTGAGTAGAGTAGGGCTGGTGTAGGGGGAGAGGGGAGGAGGAGTGGCAGGTGGCCTGGGCCTGAGGGGACAGGAGGAGGAGTTGGGAGGGGGGCCCAGGCTGGGGCAGGTAGAGAAGGGCAGTGTAGAGGCAGGCAGGTGGAGGAGGAGTTGGGAGGTGGCCTGGGCCTGAGGAGGAGTTGGGAAGGGGGGCCCATGGTGAGAGGGGGGGGCTGCCAGGGGCAGGTAGTGGAGGGGTAGGCAGGCAGGCAGGCAGGCAAGGAGAGGTGAGGGAGGAGGAGGGGCAGGTGGCCTGGGCTGGAGGGGGCAGTGTGGAGGAGGAGCTGGGAGGGAGGCCCAGGCCAGGGTAGGGGGAGGTAGGTAGGTAGGGCTGGGGCCAGGTGGGTGGAGTGAGGTGAGGAGAGGAGGGGTGAGGGGCAGCTAGAGTGGAGGTGGAAGGTGGCCTGGGGTGGAGGAGTTGGAAAGGGGATAGAGGGATAAGTGCTAGTGCTAGTGCTAAAAAAATTCCTCCTCCCCCCCCCAGGGAGGAGGATGCCATGCTTATCAGAAAACTTCAAAAGTTTTGCCATCTCCTCACCCCCACTGACCTGGTCCTGTCACCCCCTCCCACGCTCCTGCCCCTCCACATTCACTCCTCACTCCACCCACCTGCTCTCACCTACCCCCCCCTCTCCTACCCTGGCCTGGGCCTGCCTCCCTCCCTCCCTCCCAGCTCCTCCTCCACACTGCCCCCTCCAGCCCAGGCCACCTGCCCCTCCTCCTCCCTCACCTCTCCTTGCCTGCCTGCCTACCCCTCCACTACCTGCCCCTGGCAGCCCCCCCCTCCCACCATGGGCCCCCCTCCCAACTCCTCCTCAGGCCCAGGCCACCTGCCACTCCTCCTCCACCTGCCTGCCTCTACACTGCCCTTCTCTACCTGCCCCAGCCTGGGCCCCCCTCCCAACTCCTCCTCCTGTCCCCTCAGGCCCAGGCCACCTGCCACTCCTCCTCCCCTCTCCACCTACACCAGCCCTACTCTACTCTACTCACCCCTCCCCCTAGTGCTACTCTATCCACTACCCCCTGTCTAACCTCACACCTGTCCTGCCCTACCCACCCCCCACCTCTCTCCCTAGCCCTGCCCTACTCTATCCTACCACCCACTACCCCACTGGAGCTACCCCTCCCCCTAGTGCTACTCTACCTTCTACCCCCCTATCCACCTGTCTAACCTAGCTCTACCCTACTCTACCCACTCACTACCCCTCCCTCTACTCTTCCCTAACCACCCACTACCCCCCTGCCTAACCTAGCAGCTACCCTGCTCTACCCTTCCTAGCCCACCCCCCACTAGCTGCCCCTCCCCCTGGCCCTGCTCTGCCTCCTCCACCCCCCCACTACCCCCCAGTAATAGCCCCTCCCCATCATCCTGCCCACATACTCACCTCAGTTTACTTACCAGGGATCAGCCAGGTCTTGAACCCACAACCTCCTGGTCATGAGCACAGCACCGTCTCCACTCCTCCACCTGCTCCAGGCCCAAGGGGAGAGGGATTCGGTCCAGCTCTTATCCCTCCGTTTCAGCCCTGACCTGGGAAGAAGACCAAGAGCCCACAGGAGCCCCAGACCTACAAAGACACACTGTGGCTCAGGGGAAGAGCTCTGGACTTCTGCCTGGAGGTTGTGGGTTCAAATCCTGGAAGAACATGGAGCTTTTGTTAATTTAATTCTTGTGAACAGTAACACGGTGATAAATAAAGACACGAGAGCTGTGGGCTTTTACTTCTCACCCATGTCACTGCTGGGGAGAACCACACTGCAAACCCACCTCAGTTCTCAGCCAGGACTTGAACCTGCAACCTTGGGCTCAGGAGCTCTGCACCATCTCCACTCCTCCACTGGCTCCTGTTCTGATGGAGAGGTTATTCGGTCTGTCTTTTATCCCTCAGTCTCGAACCCTGAGCTGGGAAAACCAAGAGCACACAGGAGCCCAAGATTCACAGAGAGACTGTGGCTCAGTGGAAGAGCTCTGGGTTTCTAACACTGGGGCTGTGGGATCAAAGCCTCTGAAAAATGACCTGTTTATTTTCTCTCTGCATTTTTTAACATTTATGCTTTTACTCATCCTGGAAAACTAATCACACAGTTTTCCTAGTTGAATTGGGTTTATTTTTATTGATTTCAGGAACAACTGAGCCCCAACAGAGGATGAGGAGGGTGAGCCTGTAGGACATCCAGCAAGGTTAATCCTGAGACCCAAAACAAACTTCAGCAAAGGTTTAACAACAATATGGGATCAGAAAGACCCACAAAAACCACTTCACCTTCCCGTCACAGGCCTCTCCCAAACCACTCGATTTCCACACTGTAAGAGCCCAGTGGGTTCAGGCAAGACAGTGGCGCTGGTCTGACCTTCATCCCCAACGAGGCCCAGGAGAACAACCTGCTGCCTATAATCACCTGCCTAATTGGTGGAAGACGATTGGTGGGGAGACAGTTAAAAGGCAGGAGGGGAGGCCTTCAGTCTGGTGCTGCTGGGGACAGAGAGCAGTTGTGCTGAGCAGAGCAGGAGGGAAGAGCTGCAGAGCTGAGCTGTGTCGGGGGAGGAGGTCTGACTGCTGAGCCTGGGAGCTGGGAGTCTGCCCGTCTTCACAAAGACCTGCTGTGAAGCTGATTGCACATCTACCTAGAGCTCAGAGAAGAACTAGAGGTTTGTCCTGTGGTTTCTGGACTGTGAATAAAGAGCAGTTTCCTTACCTTGTGGCTGTGAAAGTGTTTGTGCTGAGAGCTGTCCACCTGTCTCTCACCTGGAGGGGGAGTGGGGCTGTCAACTGGACACTGGGACAGGACAGGTCTCCTGTCCCCTCTGAGCTGAAAAACAACTGAGTTTCTTCTGGTCAGCCTGGGCCAGTACTGATCCTCCTGAGGGGAGAATCTGTGAGTTACCACAGGGTCACCAGCAAACTTCCACTGTCCATCAATGACAAACAGGAGCACTATGGAGTAGAGTACATGCACAATATCCAAGATCTTATTTAAAAGATGTCCAAAGCAAACCAGTCCTGCTGAGCCCTGTGGAAGTGAGAGAGATGAAACACTGGCCCTGACTGTAGGAGAGCAGGGGGTTGTGCTGGGAAGGACACAGAGCTGTGAACTGGTCTTTCTTCTCCAGCAGCTCCTTCCTCCACTCACTGCTCTGGCTGCAGCAAAACTGGGAGACTCCACTTCCTGCCTTTTAAATGTCACCTGACCAATCCTGTTTCTGCAGCTGGTCAGCTGACAGAGCTCGACTGCAGTCTGGGTCCTGCAGTTGTGACCAGGACCATCGTAGAGTCACAGTGAAGTTTGTCACGCTATGAGCTGGAGCGTCAGAAAGCAGCAAAACTGACACAGCGGGCAGAGTGAGTTACAAAACTATCTTAGTAAAAATAACCCAGTTTGTTGATCAATATATATTCCTTCAGCACAGCTTCAGAGTTTCCCTGCTCTTTAACCTCTTCCTTCCCAGTGACAAACCCACAGAATGTATGAACTTGCACCTCCAGTCTCCAGCCCTCTGCAGGAGTTCAACCAGTCTCTGAGCTCTCTCTTGTGTGAGCTCCTCATTATATACACTGGCTGCAGGCTTCAACTGACAACACCTGCACCTTATCAACCCAGGGGAGGCAGCCTATTGGCCACAATTGTCCTCACGGCCTGCTGGGAAGTGTAGTTCATGAAGTCCTGCAGCAGGACAGTCCCAGTGAGAGAGTAGCAGAGGGGTGAGACCGTACCCCTGCCTTGGCCCATTTTACACACTAACACTGCCCCACCTGTATCTCCCCCTGTAAGACCAGTCCAGCCTGGAGTGGATGACTGCACCAAGAGCAAGGTGATGCATTAGATTGAAGAGAAAGCAGAGTGAGTGTCTCTGTGGCAGGGGACTTTTTTTCCCTCTTGTGTCATTGGGTACAGCTGAGCAAGTAAGAATTCCACTAGGGTTGTGGTAGATGGCACAAAAAAAAAACCTGGACTCTTGAACCTCCTCTCCTGCCCACACTGCCATCTGCTGGAGCACAGCTGTTACTGCACCTCAGCTCCCCCACTCGGGTAACTTCTGCATGAGAGAAGTGCTGCAGCCCTTTAGACATGAATTAGTAACTGAGGAGTCTTCAATCTGAAACAGGTAGGATGGCATACTGACAGAAGACACAGCAGCCTCTGCCCTCAGGAAACCCCCAGACTCACCTCCTTACCCCTGGCTCAGTGCGGGTCCTGGCCCAGGGGTTTCACCTCTTTACTCTTGAGCACTGAGGAACTCCAGCTCTCCCCCTGTCTCTCATGAGCACAGGCAGCAGCTGGATTAATATCCTCACTCACCTCGACTTACTGACCCGAGGCCCAGGGCAGGCAGCTCTCTTGGCCTTCAGCTACAGGGGGAGCATGTTTGTGCACAACTCAGGATGACAGAGGCTACATTTCCCAAACCAGACCTACCTCCTGTGAAGCCCACAAACGCCAAGCACAGCCCAGGAGTAGAGCAGGACTACAGCCACTGATGCACGCACACGCGCACACACACACACACACACGTGTACAATAACCTCCCCTCAGCTTACCTCTGTTAATTCAGGATACGGCAGTTCTGAACTTGAGGGCGAGGTTCAGCCCAGTCTAACAGAACACAAGACAGTTCAGCACCAACTTGGGTCCATCTTTAAGAACTTGAGCTCACTAGAGGAAGAAGATCAACCCCCAACTTCGTCCATGATGGCACCATACTGGTGTGTGTGGTCACAGGGGGAGGTTACACCAACACTAGTAAGAGCTCAGGACACAGGTCAACCATTTTTAAAAGAGAACAGGGCAGAGGCAGGAATGTTACAATACAGTACAGGTGAGAGTCCACCTGCAGATACACAACAGTGAGCTGAATAGGACAGAGGAGCTGTTGGGCTTCTGGGTCAAGTACTACAGTCCACAACTTCCACTCTTAAAGCACAATAGAGATAACAGTGCACATGATAGACAAGGCTAAAGGTTACAGTAGTGTATTAGTAACACTTTGTATTAACTATGAGTATTACATTAGATTACTAGAGAGAGGGCGCAGGGTTCATACACAGTACAAGAGTCCACATTGACCAGTAGAGAGGTCAGGTTGTTATTGTGTAGTATAGTTCACATGGCAGTCTATTACAACACAATACAGGTGACAAGTTAGGGTATTACACTAGCTTACTGGTGAGTTTGGCACACTGCTCTACTTACACCATCATACAACAGAGCTGACTCTTACATCACTCAAGTAACAGTTCACATCCCCATACAGTACAGAGGTCTGGGTATTACAAGACAAGTAACATTTAACATAACACCACAGTACCCAGGGCTGCGGATCACACGAGAGTACAGGTAACAGTTTGGTACACTGAACAGGTTATTACAGTATAGTACAGTACACATGGCTGGTATTACAGCACCATACAGGTGACAGTTGACATTACAATACAAGAGAGATCAGGATCTCACACTAGATTACAGGTGATAGTTTGGCCTACTGCTCTTATTACACTATTGTACAACACAGAGGGCATTACAACAGTACAAGTGACAGTTCACATCACCGTACACTACAGGTCTAGGTATTACTACAATATAGGTAACAATTAACATGAGAGTACAGCACACAGGACTGAGTATTACACTAGAGCACAGGGGACAGTTTGACACACCGGTATGTTTATTACACTGTCATACAGCAGACAGAGCTGGGTCCTACAACAATACAAGTGACCATTCACATCCCCCTACACCACACAGGGCTGAGTAATACAACAATCTAGGAAACATTTAACATGACAACAGCATACAGATGTCTGACTATTAGCACAGGTGAGTGGTACACTGAACTGGTTATTACATTATAGGACAGTACACATGGCTGGGTATTACAACACCATACAGTTGACATCACAGTACAGTAGACAAGTCAGGGAATTACAATAGATTACAGGTGATAGTTTGGTACACGAGGGGGTTATTACATTGTAAATCCGTACACATGGCAGGATATTACAAAACACTACAGGTGACAACAGTACAGTAGACAAGTCAGGGTATGACACTAGATTACAGGTGACAGTTCCAGACTAAAGTCTGAATGTTACAGTGAACTACAGGAGAGAGGAAGACTGTTACAACAGTGTACAATCACAGTTCAGTACAGCAGTCCATGGATTACAGCACAGTACAGTACACAGGGCTGAGTATTACAGAATACAGGTGAGAGTTCAACACACTCGGCTCAGTCTTACAACAGTACAGGACACAGGGCTGAGCATTGGCATAATACAGTTTATCACACAGATTTGAGTATTTAAACACTGCAGGTGAGGGTTCAACAAACAGCTGTGTCACTGAGAATTAACATCCAGTACAAGGGAGAGTTCAACACACAGGGTGAAGTAGTTTAGTACAGTCCAGGTAAGAGGGGAGCACACATTTGAGTAATTATAATTATAATCAAGTGAGAGTAAAGCACACAGGTGTGTCATTGAGTACTGAAACCGAGTGAAGGTGAGTGTAGCACACAGACTCAACTATTAAAGTAACTTACAGATGAAGGTTCAGGCTACAGCCATGTCTCTGTGGATTACAGCTCAGCTACAAGTGAGAGTCCAGCCACACTATTAGAGTCCAGTCCACCTGTTTAAAAAGAAAAGATGAGAGTTCAGCACCCTGCCGTGAGTATTATAAAGATCACTGCAGGTCAAAAGGTCAGCCTACTGGTTTAACACGGAGGATTCAAGTCATGTTTGTCATTATACTCGCATACAGGTATAAGGGATAACAAAATGCTATTTAGCTAGCTCTTGGATGATAAGCAGTACAAAAAAAATAAACAATACAATTGTATATTAAAAGAAAGACAACAAGCAGTGAGCAAAAAGATACAACAGAACGAAATAAAAGGATAGAAATGATGGTGAGGGAGCTTTTTGACATGGAAGATGTGTTTGGGTTTGTGGTAAGAGAAGGTGAGGCTCAGCTCCTAGCTGAGAGGAGAGTGAGAGAGGCTGGGAGTTCAGTAGTTCGATAGTTTTTACCCCCGCCCTGTCTCCCAGTCTGGTAGTCCAGGCCCGAATACTCGGTACCGTTGTCCAGATGGTAGAGGGTCATAGAGGCTGTAGCTGGGGTGTGTGGGGTCTTTGATGATGCCTAAAGCTTTCCTCAAGCCCCGTCTGTCAAAAGTGTCCAGTAGAGTAGGGAGGGCAACCCCAGTGATGAACTGGGCAGTTTTCACCATTGAAGGCCAGTACACAACTCTGAGCAGAGCAAAATAGTACCAGTCTGCTGTGAGTCCACATCTCTATTACAACACAGTACAGGTTACAGTTCATCACACAGGGCTGAGTATCCCAATAGGACAGCTGCCAGTTTAGCATAAACATCTGGGTATTACAACACTGCAGGTGAAGGTTCAACAGACAGTTGTGTCAGTGAGTATTAAATTTCAATACAAGCAAGGGATCAGCACACTGCTTGAAGTAGTTTAGTACAGTCCAAGTGAGAGCTGAACACAGATTTGAGTATTAAAGCACAGAAAAGGCTAGAATTTAGTGTACTGGTTTGAGTATTATCACTCATTACAGACGACAATGAAGCACAGTTTTGTATTAAAGCTCACTGCAGACGAGAGTTCAGAACACAGGTTTCAGTATTAAAACAGAAAAAAGTACCAGTTATTTTTAGTAGTGTCCAGGTGAGAGCTGACCACACAGATTTGAGTATTAAAACATTAAATTAAAAACGGTGAAAGCAAATTATACAGACGTGTCATTAAGTATTAAACCCCAGTAAAGGCAAGAGTGTAGCACACAGATTCGAGTATTAGAGAAAACGGCAGGTGAAAGTTCACCATACTGGTGTCACTGAGTATTGAAGCGCAGTACAATCTTGAGTTCACTACAAGGTTCAGCATAGAGGCATGTCAGTGAATATTGAAGTTCAGTACAAGTCTGAGCATTACAACACAGTACAGTTCAGCACACAGGGCTGGGTACTCTAATAGTACAGTTGACAGCTCAGCACACAGACTTGAGTACTCAAGTACACTGCAGGTGAAGGTTCGACAAACTGGTGCATCACTGAGTATTCCAGTTCAGTACAAGGGAGAGTTCAGCACCCTGGTTTAAGTAGTTTAGTACAGTCCAGGTGAGGGTTTACTCACCAGATTTGAGCATTAAAAAAAGCTATAAGAAGGCGAGATTGAAGCACACAGGTGTGTCAGTAAGTATTAACTCTCACAGGGTAGCACACAGATTTGAGTATTGAAGTACACTACAGATGAAGGTTCAGCATACACGTCGCTGAATATTAAAGCTCACTCACAAGTTAGGGATCAGCACAGTGGTTTAATAAGTATTTTAGTGGAGTCCAGGTGAGAGCCGAGCGCAGAGGTTTGAGTATTAAAAGCACAGTAAAGGTGAGTTTTGCACACAGGTGTACCACACTGGTTTAAGTATGATAGTCCAGCCCACATGAGGGGTCAGTACACACTTGAGTATGAAAGCACAGTAAAGGTGAGTTCAGCACTCGTGTGTCAATGTGAGAATTAAATTAAGTACAAGTTCAGCACCCTGGTTTCAGTATTACAGCACAGTCCACAGGATAGCTCAGCACACAGGTCTGTCATTGAGAATTAAAGCTCAGGACAGGAGAGAGTTACTTATACAAGTGTGAGGATTACCAGTATTAATGCTCAGTGGAGATGCGAGTACATACACAGGTTTGGGTGTTCAAGAATTATATAGGAAAGACTTCAGCACCCTGGTCTATATCATTGAGTAACAAAGCTCAGTACGTTGAAAGTTCAACACACAGACGTGTCAGTGTATTAAGGTACAATACTCTTGAGAATTGAGTACACCATTGTCAGCACTCCACTCCCTACAGTTCAGCCACTGATAACCATGATCAGAACAGTCCATCTGAGCAAAGTACCTCACTCTGGGGTACAGGACTGTGTCCCCTCTGGAATCAAACCTGCAATCCACAGTCAAAAAGCCCTGTTTAATACTGCAGAAGTGTAGTGTTTTACAGAGCACAAGCAGCTGGACTGAGAGAAAGACACACAGCTCAAGAGACGTCACAGAGACCAACAAGGAGGAAGAAAAAGACAGGAAAGAGCTTCTCACCTCCACGCCAACTCCCAACCATACCTGTCTTCCCACTGGACAACCTGGAAAAATAAGGAAAATACAGTCCGATGTCAAACCCAACACCTCATCCATACCCATCTTCCCACTGTCAGCCACTGGACTTTCTGGGAAAACTACAGAAATGATCACAGGACAGAGTATCAACCTCCATCCACACTGGTCCTCCCTCTGTCTGCCCCTGCATTGGAGTCCATCTTGACCTTTGACCCCTGACACTTTGGTGTCAGAACTCGGAGAGCAGGAGACCATCAACCCCCATTCTGTCTTCCTCATCCACACTGGTCTTCCCACTGTCACCCAGTCTACCACTGTCAGCCTCTGGACATTCTGGCAAAACTAGAGAAATGAACACAGGACTGAGCATCAACCTCCATCCACACTGGTGTTCCCACTGACTTCTCTGGACACCATGGAAAAGTAGGGAAAAAACACAGGAGACAGCACCCAACCCCCACTCCATCTTCACATCCATACCCCTCTCTCCACTGTCTTCCTCAGAAGATCCTGGAAAATTAAGGAACAAGAACACAGGAGAGGGTTCAATCTTCATGTATACCTGTCCTCCCACTGTCAGCCTTGACAATTTAGGAAAATACAGTCCAATGAGTCCAGTGTCAACCCCAACACCTCTTTCATACCCATCTTCCCACTGGAAGCCTCTGGACTACAGAAATTAGGGAAAAGAGACTAGAGTGAACTTCCAACCTCCATTCCAACTCCTCATCCATACCCGTCTTCCCACTGTCCGCCACTGGACATTCTGGAAAACTACAGAAATGAACAAGACTGAGCGTCAACCTCCATCCACACTAGTCTTGCCTCTGGCTGTTTCCTGGACATCCTAGATGGCATCTGAACTCCAATCCATCTTCCCACCTATAAATCCATCTTCCCACTGTCAATTATTTTGGACATCCTGGAAAATTAGGGAAAAGATTACAGGAGAGGGTAACCAACCTCTATCCCAACTCCCAGCCATACCCGTCTTCCCATTAGCAGCCTCAAGACATTCTGGAAAACTACAGCAATGAACACAGGACAGAGCATCAACCTTCATCCACACTGGTCTTCACTGTCTTCCTCAGAACATCCTGGAAAATTAGGGAACAAGAATACAGAAGAGGGTTCAATCTTCATCCATACCCGTCTTACCACTGGCAGCCTCTGGCCAATTCAGGAAAATACAGTCCAATGTCAACCCCAACACCTCATCCATACCCATCTTCCCACTGGCAGCCTCTGGACACTGGAAGATTAGGGAAAAGAGGAGTGAGCATCCAACCTCCATTCCAACTCCCCTTCCATACTCGTCTTCCCACTGTCAATTTTAAGGACATCCTAGAAAATAAGGGAAAAGACTACAGGAGAGAGCATCTAACCTCTATCCCAACTTCCAGCCATACCCATCTTCCCACTGGCAGCCTCTGGACATCCTAGAAAACAAGGGAAAATACAGGAGAGGGTTTACATTTTCTGGACATCCTAGAAAAGTAGGAAAGATTAAAGGAGAGAGCATCCAATCTCTATCCCAACCATACCAGTCTTCCCACTGGCAGCCTCTGGACATCTTGGAAAATTAGGGAAGAGACGGGAGAGAACATCAACCTCCATTCCAACTCCTCCTCCATACCCATCTTCCCAGTGTCAATTTTATGGACATCCTAGAAAATCAGGGAAACGATTACAGGAGAGAACATCCAACCTCTATCCCAGCCATACTTGTCTCTCCACTGTCTGCCCCTGGACATCCTGGAAAGTTAAGGAAAAGAAAACAGGAGAGGGTTTAATCTTCATACAGCCCGTCGTCTTCCCACTGTCTGCCACTGGACAGCCCATCTTCCCATTGGACATTCTGGAAGACTACAGAAATTAACACCAGGACAGAGCATCAACCTCCATCCCAACACTCAATCCACAGTGGTCTTCCCACTGGCTGGGAAAAAAAATTGGATTCCCACCTCCATTCCGAATCCCCTTCCACTCCATCTTCCCACTGTCAATTCTTTTGGACATCCAGGAAAATTAAGGAAAAGAAACACAGGAGAGGGTAACCAGCCTCTATCCCAACTCCCAGCCATACCTGTCTTCCCACTGGCAGCCTCTGGACAGCCTTGAAAATTAGGGAAGAGAAAACAGGAGAGGGTTTAATCCTCATACATACAGGTCTTCCCAGTGTCAGCCGCCAGACTTACTGGAATATGGCAAAGGGAAAAGAGCCAGGAGAGAGCATCCCACCTCCATCCCAGGACACGCTGCTGTAGGCTGCACAGCTGTGACAACTGGTTCGTGTGTCTGAGGGCAGCAGTCTGGCTCTGCAGTCTCTCTGTGCCTGGTCATCTGTCTTCAGCCCAGCGTTCACCTGTCACTCAAGATGGAGAGAAAACCTGACCTTAACTATTACAGCTGTACAATAACTACACAACATCACTCAGCACAGAGGAGCTGTGTGGATTCTTTCACAACTAACAGAGCAGAGTCATGTCTGAGCTCTCTGTGCCAGTCCTGATGGTGGTGTCATACATATTACATACAGGTGACAAGAGTACTGCTTCTATCACCAGCGTTTCTGCTGAAAATAACAGTAGAACTGTTTCTCTTACTAGTGTCCTCTTGGAAAAAAAAACAGCAACACTGCTTCTATTACAAGTACTGCTACTGAAAACAATAATACTGCTTCCGATAATAGTGCTGCTAATAGTAAAAATATTAGTTGACTTATTTTAATTCAAGAATAACTACTTCACCAGGCTCCAATATCAATGCTAGTAACTTCATAAGTTAGTGCAGGTTCTCCTCTCTCACTAGTAGGGTTGTGTGTTCATGCCCTGAGTGTGACACAGGAGTGACAGGACTAACCTGACCTTGTGCTCGTGCTGGAGGCTGGTGTTGGACTCGGGTTCGAGTGTAGTGTCAACAGCACACTGACCAGGTTCTTGTGGGCGAGAGACAGCAGGAGGTCAGGACACAGCCCTGAGGGTCACCCCCTGGAGCCCCACTAGGAGGAGCTAGTCTCTAAGGAGCAGCCTGATTCAGGGTCACCTGCAGCTCTTCGTCATCATGGTCATCCTCACAGGCTCCAGCAGGCAGGAGATCAGGACAACCTGGATGTCTCCCCAAGACGACTCCTGCTCTGTCCCCTCAGTCTGTGGATCCCAGATTGGTCCGATCAGCACCGATCATGCAGGACCAGCGTCACCTGCGAGGGACAGCCAGTGAAGGACTCACCTGGTCTGCACTCACCTGCCTGGCACCTCGTGCCCTTCAGTGCTGATGGGGTACCCTGGCCCCTCCTGTACTGACCAGTCAAGAACATCCTCTTGTCCTCTACCTGCAGGTCTGGGGGTGCCCTCTCCAGCCTGGTACAGTGTTGCCCCACTTCACCCCTGGCTGCCTGATCCTGTTTCCCCAACACGGGGCGCAGCTCCCACATTCCCAGTCCCTCCCCACCTGTCCCACAGCCTCCCTGCAGGGTCAGGTTCCTCCTGCAGGAGCTGTGTCTGGTGGGAATAAACATGCCTGAAGGCAGCCTGTGCTCCACCGAGTCCCGACTGCTCCGGTCCAGAGCTGCTGTTCTGGAGACCCGTCCTGGAGAAACACAGGTGTGTTGTCCACAGGCTCTCTCTCCCCTTCCTCACCTCATTCAGGTGACACCCCCCACCTTCATTAATTTGACACCCTTGGGTCTCCAGGCGCTGGGCTCCTCCCCGAGTCGAGGTCCAGGAGGAGTTTCTTCCTGTTGGCTTCTCCCAGATCTTCCAGACTCCTCAGGCCTGAGCCGGGCTGGGAGGAGGGAACCTTCCCTGAGATCCTGGAGCCCGATGTCCAGATGAGACGACCGGAGAGATGGAGCCGATGGGGGAGGATGAGGGCGTCAGGGCTCCTGGTGTCCGACTGGGAGAGAGCTCCGGTGTTGGGGCGTCTGTCCTTCCTCTTGACTTTTCCTCTATCAGGATCCCACAGATTCCGGTTGAGCGTGTTCAGTGTCACACAGGAATGTTCTTTGGCTTCAGCTGTCTGGTACCCCACTCCTCCAGCTCTCACCTGGCTGGTACCCCACTCCTCTCACCATTACAGTGAGCACAGAGAGACCCACTGGTTTAGTGACTCACCAATCCAGTGAATACCCAGCACAGTGACTATAATACAATTATTAATGAAATAGACTGACTATTTGTGTGCAGACATTTATTACAGTGAACACTCAGTACAAACCACAGTGAACACAAGGTATAGTGAATGAATCATTATGTATTACAGTGACAGGCCACTACAGTAAATCTGTTACAGTGATTACTTAGTATAGTGACTACCAATCCCAGTGACACTACCCCCACTCCCCTCACCATCCCAGTGAATACCCAGAACAGTGACTATGTAGTACAATAATCATTCACAAAACAGAGTGACCGTTTTTGTGTGCAGCTATTTCTGTGAACACCCAGCAGAGTGAAGAGACAATTATTCCTAAAAGACAGTGACTGGTTTAGTGTCCAACCATTACAGTGACCATTTAATAAAATAAATAAGCAAAGACACGAACAATCGTAGTGACTTACCATTTCAGGGAATATCTTGTAAACCATTACTGAGAATTTCCAACACAGAAAGTTATCTGTGACAGTGAATACCCAGTACAGGGCCTATCAGTCACAGAGAATAATCATTACAGTGCTCATCTGTTACACTGAATACTCAGTACCAACCACAGTGAATACAAAGTATAGTGATTAAGTAATTATCCATTACAACAAATACCAATCACACTGACAGGCCAGTACAGTGAATACCTGTTAGGGATTACTTAGTACTGTGACTACCAATCCCAGTGACTAACCAGTACAGTGAATAAAAGAGTCAATATTCGGGACAAAAACTGGGCTGTGACTAAACATTGCAATGACTAAGCAGTAAACTCACTATGCAACACAAAAATATTCAGGAAAGAGACTGACTGGTTTAGTGATCTACCATCCCAGTGCATTCCCAGCATGGGAAATAGGCCAATGAACTAATTATTCAGGAAACAGACTGGAGAGACTGTCTGGTTTAGTGGTTAACAAGTACAGAGAATATCCAAGAAAAGGAGTCCTCATTAATTCTGTCAGGTTTTCAGTTGTTTTGGTACAAAGCGGTCCCTTCATTAAGCGACTCCTGCAGACTTCCGCTGATCTGGTCTGAACGTCCGTCTGTGTTTTCCAGGGAATCTTGTGGGCTTGTGAGGAGGATCGGAGATGAACGACAATAACAAAAAGCTTTATTTACGTATTCATACTTGGTCAGATATTAGGATTAACATCATATGGTCAAAATCGTCATTTCTACACTGTCAAAGCTCAAATCTACGTCCAGAATAAACCGGACACTGAAGTAGTTCTCAGCCCTGTCTAACTGCATATTTGACAAATCTTTCACTTAAACTGAAACAAGACAGACGTCATTAACACTGTCGGTGACAAGACCTGCTTCCACTGTGCCCCAGAGCTCAAGGGTATCAGACAGTCATCACTTCCACATCCAAACTCACAACCTTCTTCTTTGAAATACAGGTCAGGTGTGTCCCTGCACCGTGTGTCTCTAGACCGTATAAACATGTCAGGTGCGTCTCTAGACCATGTGCCTCTAGACTGTATAAACACAGGTCAGGTGTTCTCTAGACCATGTGCCTCTGGACTGTATACATACAGGACAGGTGTCTCACTCACCTCTCTCTCCTGCTCCGTGACCGAGCCAGTGGAGACACATGCAGAAGGAGAGCAGAGAACAGGGTGAAGATCAGACTCACTCGTGCTGCGATCTCCTGTCAGGCTGGGCAGGGCTCAGGGTTCAAGTCAGGGGTAGGCTCTTCCTTTCCTGTAAAACACAAGTAGGAAGATCAGACAGCCTGCAGCACCAGTCAAGTCCCTTCCTGTGGTCAGAGGGGTCATTCTGCTGCTGTATAGGGTTTTTATAAGCCATTACCCCCACAGACAGGGTCTGCTTTCTCAAGCAGGTGGTCTTGTCTCGGAGTCTGAGGTCACAGGGCAGGGTGACTGTGTCCCCGAGTCCGACTGCTCTGAGCTCGGCTCCTCCAGAGACCACAGCCCACACAGCAGCGCCTGCAGAGACAATATAAAGACGACAGAAAATCACATCGCACGACCCCACACATCACCCTGAACCACACACAGTGAACAAACGCCATTCTCTACCTGGCTGATCCAGAACCCCAGCTGTGCCTGGTCAGGACAGAGGTGGGACTGTGCCTCTCGGTCAGCTGATCACCCTGATCTCACGGACTCCATCAGGGATCAGGACTTCCAGACTGTGTCCCTGTATGAGCGAACCTGCGGGACACGTCCAGCATCTCTATTAAGAAACAGGACAGCTCAGAGTTTTAAACCAACACCTGGAGACTCCACTGAGTAACACATGATACTCATTACAAAAAAATCCTTTGAGCAATCTTCCGTAGTGGCCTCAGGTTTAAGAAACAGACAAAGAGTACAGTGTTGCCCGAATAAACAGGCCTGAAGGCAGCCTGTGCTCCACCGAGTCCCGACTGCTCCGGTCCAGAGCTGCTGTTCTGGTGACCCGTCCTGGAGAAACACAGGCGTGTTGTCCACAGGCTCTCTCCCACTTCTTCACATTGTTTCATGGTTCTGATGACAACCCTGGGCTCATCCTGGTCAGCCTGAGTCTTCAGGGGGGTCCAGGCACTGGGCTCCTCCTCCTGGTCAGCCCGAGTCTTCAGGGGGGTCCAGGCACTGGGCTCCTCCTCCTGGTCAGCCAGAGTCTTCAGGGGGGTCCAGGCGCTGGGCTCCTCCTCCTCCTCCTGGTCAGCATGAGGCTTCGGGGGGGGGGGGGGACCAGGCGCTGGGCTCCTCCTGCTCCTGGCCAGCCCAAGTCTTCGGGGGGGGGGTCCAGGCGCTGGGCTCCTCCCAGAGTCTTTGATTGCACTTTTTTTTGTTATTACTATTATTTTTTAAGACCATCGATAAAGTGTTGGCTGTTGGCTTCTCCCAGATCTAGACTGCTCCGGATGGGAGGAAGACGCAGCCGGAACACCAGAGCAGGAGGTCAACATCTCAGCTCCAATTCCCAAGACTGAGGCGGGTTCACTCCTCCGGGCTCCTCTCCTTCATCAACCCCTCAGCACCTATTTCAGATAACTCACTACCCCACTTACTTTACCCAAGGGGCACTTTGGGGTTTCAGTGAGAAGCCAACGAGCTCTGCTCCCCGGACCTGGGGGGACACACCTGCGTCACACTCACCGGGGACAAGGCTGAGAGAACCACACTGCACCTGCGCAGGGCTGGCGGAGCTCTCCTCGAGTAACTAAGAGCTGGGAGTGATACTCACAAGCACAGACAAGATGGCTTCTCCCTTTCGCAGCCTGAAACTGCAGAGTGTGCTGAACCAAACTTCAATGACCTCCAAGCTATAAGTGATTCAAAAGGCCAGAAGGGGACATCTGAATTTTACACTTGCATCTCTCACAAAGTTTTTTTTAAATACATAGTAAATGTTAATAGAAATGGTTTAAAACCAAGACGTTTCATATAAACTGTTGTAGTAAAACATCCCCTAATCTTAGCTCAGGTGGGGAGCTGTGTCAGCATGCTTAGTCTGCAAAGGAACAAGTAATTATTATTCCCTGCTGAAAGAGAAGAAAACACAACGTTTCAGCTGTGAAGCCTCCTTCAGGGGATCTCCTAATCTTTAATATTTCCATATCCTTTTTTTTAGTTCATAAAATTAGACAATCTCATCTCCCACTTTCTGTGGGTGTGATCTTTATCTAATCAGAACTGAGCCATTAGATAAGATTTATTCAGTTTGTAACGAAGAAGTATAAATATTGACGTTATTGTCGTTAACTAGGGGAACAGACACAGGCCTGCAGGGTTGAAGTCAGCTCACAGAACTAATCTCCGCTATATTAAGGCGACTAATCAATGTCTTGCCTCCAAAAGAAAAAACATTTCTCACTTGTCCCAGGAGAGTGGCATTAAACAAAATAATCCAGTGTCTGGAGTCAGTCAGAAAAGCTCCTCATTAAAATCACGGAGCTCTAAACTGGAAACAAAGGTCTTCAACGCACAGAGAATAATAATTATAATTAATAATAAGTGCTTACACTTATATAGCGCTTTTCTGGAAACTGGAAACTTTTCTGGACACTCCACTCAAAGCGCTTTACAGGTAACGGGGATCCCCTCCACCACCACCAATGTGCAGAACACTTACTTTAAAAAAAGGATGTTTTATCATGAGCAGCACGCACAGTCACACCCCTGAAACGTGTACTAAACTATTTCAGACGCTTTTTGGAAGCGGACGTGTCGGTGCTGCTCTAGAGACGCTCGGTCAGCGTGTGTCCGGATACTCACCGCTCACGCCGGGTCAGCCGCCCGTCCGCCTGAAACTCGCCCATTTCAAAGCCCACAGCGAGGTCGAGTGACCTGGTATATCGGTTGAGCATGAGACTCTGATTATGATCTTCGCCTGTCTTAGAAAAGGGCAGCAGCGAAGAGCCAGAACAAATTTCGCCGCTACCGCGAAACAGCAAACGCACCTGCTACATTCCTAACGAGGGAACAACATCCGGCGCTCTTTTATGACGTCAGGAAGCCTAATCGCTAACAAGGGGGGCGGGTCCAGGTGATATTCCTGGGCCTGATTGGACAGATGTGGATTACGTACCTAAGGCGGCGCCAGCGCATGTGATTCTCATTAAAACAATACTGGCTTGTATCTCTTGTAATGGACTTACACTGGCACGTTGTCGTATACACAAAGTGAAACGATCTGGGAAGAGTCCTGTGTTTGAACAGTTCGAAGTAGCTGCAAAGGCGTGTTTACAGACGATTTCGAAATGTAAAAACATGAAAGCTGAGCGGACCTTATCTTTATTTTCTGTTTAAACTGTTTTATAGTGTGTATTTGCATTGTAATATGTACCCCTGACGATGTAACTGATATGTTATATGCGCTCTTGTTTGTACTCTTTTTCCTGTTATTTTACTAATAAAAAGTTAAAAAAATAAAAATAATAATAAATCGTACTGGCTAACTTGACTTTCCGGTAACCCCGTTTATTAATATAACAATACCATAGCACAACTCTCTCTCTCCAATTCACTCTTTCAATTGAAAAGATGCTTTAGGGTCGTAAAAGAGCTTCAGGATTTCCAAATCAAACATACATGCAGATCAGCGCTGCACAACAGGGGGAAATAAAGCAGTAAATATTGGTAAATTGGTGTGTTGATACAGTGTGTCCAGTAAGAGTCTGTACAGGTGTGTGTGTTTCTATACAGTGTGTCCAATAAGAGTCTGTAAAGGAGTGTGTGTGTGTCTATACAGTGTGTCCAATAAGAGTCTGTACAGGAGTGTGTGTGTGTGTGTCTATACAGTGTGTCCAATAAGAGTCTGTACAGGAGTGTGTGTGTGTGTCTATACAGTGTGTCCAATAAGAGTCTGTACAGGAGTGTGTGTGTGTGTGTCTATACAGTGTGTCCAATAAGAGTCTGTACAGGAGTGTGTGTGTGTGTCTATACAGTGTGTCCAATAAGAGTCTGTACAGGAGTGTGTGTCTGTACAGTGTGTCCAATAAGAGTCTGTACAGGAGTGTGTGTGTGTCTATACAGTGTGTCCAATAAGAGTCTGTACAGGAGTGTGTGTGTGTGTCTATACAGTGTGTCCAGTAAGAGTTTGTACAGGAGTGTGTGTGCGTCTGTACAGTGTGTCCACTAAGAGTCTGTACAGGTGTGTGTGTGTCTATACAGTGTGTCCAATAAGAGTGTAATATAAACTTAACATTTAATTGTATAAACTTAACATCTGCGCGCAGCCTGGGTGCAGTTCAGTTTGCGCACAGAGCCGGGGGTCACTCGCTCCTGAGCCGGGAGAGTAACGGCGTTGCTCATACTGCTGGTGAAGAGCTCACAAGCCAGAAACCCGGTCAAGAAACAAACAAGTTCATAACTGAGAGACGCACAGGACAGAACACAAGCAATCTGTTCAGAGTGGGTCAGAAATCCAAAAGCAAACCACAGCAGGGAACAGTGATACAAAGGCTGATCTGAAAACCCCAGGCTCCCAGTGAGACCTCTGAGGTGATACATCACTCACAGGTGGAACAGATCTCCCACCAGACTGCGTAGTCACAGCAATCTGGTGATCGACAGGTGATTCTTCTGTGCTCTGGCAGGAGCGAGTGTGACATTGAGTGGGAATGAAAGCTGTATAAATACAGGACAGGTGTGTCTCTGGACCGCGCGTCTCTAGACTGTATAAATACAGGACAGGTGTGTCTCTGTACCGCGCGTCTCTAGACTGTATAAATACAGGACAGGTGTGACTCTGTACCGCGCGTCTCTAGACTGTATAAATACAGGACAGGTGTGACTCTGTACCGCGCGTCTCTAGACTGTATAAATACAGGACAGGTGTGTCCCTGGACCGTGCGCCTCTAGACTGTATAAATACAGGACAGGTGTGACTCTGTACCGCGCGTCTCTAGACTGTATAAATACAGGACAGGTGTGACTCTGTACCGCGCGTCTCTAGAATGTATAAATACAGGACAGGTGTGACTCTGTACCGCGCGTCTCTAGACTGTATAAATACAGGACAGGTGTGACTCTGGACCGCGCGTCTCTAGACTGTATAAATACAGGACAGGTGTGTCTCTGGACCGCGCGTCTCTAGACTGTATAAATACAGGACAGGTGTGACTCTGGACCGCGCGTCTCTAGACTGTATAAATACAGGACAGGTGTGACTCTGGACCGCGCGTCTCTAGACTGTATAAATACAGGACAGGTGTGACTCTGGACCGCGCGTCTCTAGACTGTATAAATACAGGACAGGTGTGACTCTGGACCGCGCGTCTCTAGACTGTATAAATACAGGACAGGTGTGACTCTGGACCGCGCGTCTCTAGACTGTATAAATACAGGACAGGTGTGACTCTGGACCGTGCGTCTCTAGACTGTATAAATACAGGACAGGTGTGACTCTAGACTGTATAAATACAGGTCAGGTGTGTCTCTGTACCGTGTGTCTCTAGATTGTATAAATACAGGACAGGTGTGACTCTGGACCGCGCGTCTCTAGACTGCATAAATACAGGACAGGTGTGACTCTGGACCGTGCGTCTCTAGACTGTATAAATACAGGACAGGTGTGTCTCTGGACCGTGCGTCTCTAGACTGTATAAATACAGGACAGGTGTGTCTCTGGACTGTATAAATACAGGACAGGTGTGTCTCACTTGTTTCTCACTCTTCTTCTGTAACTGATCCAGTCAAGACACATGGAGAAGAAGAGAGCAGAGAACAGGGCAAAGACCAGAGCGAAGCTCAGAGACACTTGTGCTGGGATCTCGTGTCCGGCTGGGCAGGGCTCAGGGTTCGAGTGGGGGGTGGGCTCTTCTTCTTTAGCTGTAATATACAAGTAGGAAGAACAGAAGTTCTTCATGACCGGCAGTGAGCTCATATAACAACAATAACAACAACAACTCTCCTGTCTGGAGAGAAGCCAGGGTATCAGCTTCAACCACAGGGCTGGGCAGCTTGTTCCCCACCCCCACCCCCCTCTGTGTACGGAAGAGCCTCCTGTCCTGACTGGAGGAGCTCACCCAGCTGTGTCTGGAGAGAAGCCAGGGTATCGGCTTCAACCACAGGGCTGGGCAGCTTGTTCCCCACCCCCACCCCCCTCTGTGTACAGCAGAGCCTCCTGTCCTGACTGGAGGAGCTCACCCAGCTGTGTCTGGAGAGAAGCCAGGGTATCGGCTTCAACCACAGGGCTGGGCAGCCTGTTCCCCACCCCCACCCCCCTCTGTGTACAGCAGAGCCTCCTGTCCTGACTGGAGGAGCTCACCCAGCTGTGTCTGGAGAGAAGCCAGGGTATCGGCTTCAACCACAGGGCTGGGCAGCTTGTTCCCCACCCCTGCCCCCCTCTGTGTATAGAAGAGCCTCCTGTCCTGACTGGAGGAGCTCACCCAGCTGTGTCTGGAGAGAAGCCAGGGTATCGGCTTCAACCACAGGGCTGGGCAGCCTGTTCCCCACCCCCACCCCCCTCTGTGTACAGCAGAGCCTCCTGTCCTGACTGGAGGAGCTCACCCAGCTGTGTCTGGAGAGAAGCCAGGGTATCGGTTTCAACCACAGGGCTGGGCAGCTTGTTCCCCACCCCTGCCCCCCTCTGTGTATAGAAGAGCCTCCTGTCCTGACTGGAGGAGCTCACACAGCTGTGTCTGGAGAGAAGCCAGGGTATCGGCTTCAACCACAGGGCTGGGCAGCTTGTTCCCCACCCCCACCCCCCTCTGTGTACAGCAGAGCCTCCTGTCCTGACTGGAGGAGCTCACCCAGCTGTGTCTGGAGAGAAGCCATACTTAACAATTATTACTTTAAAAAAAAACTGTTCTCACCTTCTCCATGGAGCCTCAGCCTGGTGCCTTTTCCTATCTGTACCTCTCCTCTCTCTCTGGTGGTGCAGTAGTACAGCCCCTGGTCTGTCTCTGTGACCCCCTCAATCCTCAGATCAGGAGAGTCAGTGGAGGAGTTCAGCACCAGGCTGAAGCGAGAGTCCGGTCTCCTTACATAGGTGAAGGGGTCCGTCTGCTGCTCAAATTGGTTCTTACTGGCTATAACCCCGACAGACAGGGTCTCGTATCTCTGTACCAACCAAGTAGAGTCTTGTCGGAGTCTGAGGTCACAGGGCAGGGTGACTGTGTCCCCGAGTCGGACTTCTCTGAGCTCGGCTCCTCCAGAGACGACAGCCCACACAGCAGCGCCTGCAGAGACAATATAAAGACGACAGAAAATCACATCGCAGGACCCCACACATCACCCTGAACCACACACAGTGAACAAACTCCATTCTCTACCTGGCTGATCCAGAATCCCAGCTGTGCCTGGTCAGGATAGAGGTGGGACACCCTGAGAGAGATCACCCTGATCTCACGGACTCCATCAGGGAACAGGACTTCCAGACTGTGTCCCTGTATGAGCGAACCTGAGGGACACGTCCAGCGTCTCCGTTAGGAAACAGGACGGCTCCTAGAGCTTAAAACCTACACCTTGAGACACAGATTAATGCATGATAAGCAATGGTTTAAACGCCTTAAAGAAAGACTTGAGCAAACTCCTGTAGTGGCCAAAGGTTTTATGTGACAAGTGAAAGGCAGTAAAACAGTGGGAGATCACAGCCTATCTGTGTCCCTAATCAGATGAGCAGTGACTGTGCTCACAGATCAGGAACTGGAGCCCATACATCTTGACCACTGTCCCACTGGTCAGGAAGTGAGGACTGACAGCTCTGTGGTCTCACCCCTCTTTACTTGGGGCTGGACTGTGCACTCATTGGTCAGGAGCCAAGCATGTGGTTTGTGCCGACCAATAATCTGTGGGGCCTCCTCTGAGGTCACAGTACACCACCTCAAGGGTGGACATTTCCCAAGCCCCTGTGTCCTGCTAGTCTCAGCCTTCATGCATTGTGACATCATCACCTGTATGTGACCAATTGTCACAGTGTCTGATGACCCCCACTTTAAACTTTACATAATATGGACCTTTATATGTATAATGGATCTAAACTATAATTGGTGAACCACAGAACAAACTCATCACCGGTCCAGTATTTAAAAGGAAAAAATGTTATACCCAAGGTGAAGCAGTGCATGTACATACTTATAAAACAACAATGTAAAATGGGGATTATCTGGGTTGTGGTTTAAAGATCTCTGTACTGATAATCAGGGCTTTCTCACTGTGGTTGGCAGATGGCAGTGTTTTGTACGATTATGCTCTGCATGCAAGTGACTCAGAGCTGTCCAAGACTGATTATATTTTAAGGTCTGTTGTGCTGAACCCTGGTATTGCAGGTCTTCACTATGAAGGTAAATTAAAAGGATTATTAAAAGTCTTTTAATAATCCTGGAACATCACTGTCTCCTGTTTTCAAGATGATTTCCTTATCAAATAATCTGACTCATCTTAATTAATTAATCTAAATCTTACTCCTCTTAATTAAAAAAACGAGGAGACAGGGTACCCCAAGACCTGGACTATCACACACTGGCTTGACTGGACAGCTCAGCTGAACTGAAACTGAAAGTCTTCAGCCCAACCAGTTAAATCAGTAACAAAAAGCAAATGGCAAGAGCCCAGCTCCTCTGTGGTCAGTCAGTATCGGTCAGTACCGTGTCCCTGCAGGTCCAGAGCCGAGCTCCTCTGTGGTCAGTGAGTATTGGTCAGTACTGTGTCCTGCAGGTCCAGAGCCGAGCTCCTCTGTGGTCAGTCAGTATCGGTCAGTACCGTGTCCCTGCAGGTCCAGAGCCGAGCTCCTCTGTGGTCAGTCAGTGTCGGTCAGTACTGTGTCCTGCAGGTCCAGAGCCGAGCTCCTCTAAAAAGTTGTGATCTCATGTATTTTGCACACGGAGAAGAATCGGTCACTCACACACCCCCACACCCTCTCTGCTCTCCTCTCAGATCAAACACACAGGTCCTGCAGTCTCACTGTCAGTGGAAACACTGGGGGGGGGGGGGGGAGATGAGGTCTCTGTCACCTCTGATGTCCTCACACCTCTCCCCAGCTCTGTGCTCTGCGCAGGTTTAAAACACAGAACTGGGCTCTGTGGTTTTCAGAGTTTGCTGACACCAGCTACAGTCACACACGTTCTTAATACACCTCAGTCTGTAGAGGAACCAGCTCTGGGTGGTCATAGGGGTCAGTGAGCTACATATTCTCACCAGAAAAAAACAACTCTGAAAACCTGTGCTGACATCAATCTTAAATAAGCCTAAATCCACTTTTTTGCTGCTTTTGTAAATAAGTATTTTAACATGAACGTTGAAAGAAAAACAACAGCTTATCATTGGTGCTCTTTCACCTTGTACAAAAAAAAGTTATATTAATTAAATTTCATTGGGTCCTTTAAGGACAACAATCTTATGCATCTGTCCACATTGACTACAGCTAAGGCATCTGCACGCCTGTTGAGTCTCGGGTTCGATTCCGGGGCTGAGACGCTTGTCTGTGAGGAGTTTGCATGTTCTTCTCCAGCATCCCAAACACATGCCCGCGAGTCTCCCACCTACAGATTTTCCACGATTGGGAATAAGGGGCTTAATGAAAGACACACCATTCAGAAAACCGGTTTGTTTAAAATTCTCGGACTGCAAATAGATTTTTAGTTTTCACAGAGACAAGGACGTGCGGGGTCCTCAGAGGAGCGTTTCACCAAGGCGGCGTTCAGAGCCCCACTCCCACGTCAGCGTGGGTCTGTATCACATAAATCAACTGCGATCGGGCTCATTAAACACGTTAGCCATCCCTACCGATATACTGTATAACCCGTTGATTCGCCGATAAGGACAAACCGGGATTCGGTTATTTTCGCAAACACCTCGCTCGGTACTGTCGGCTCAGAAGGCAGAATTCGCTTCGGAGAACATCAGTTATCGGAACCACCGGACATCGCGTTATAAACTACGTTTTATCGCAATTTTAATTCTCTTAACGCTTGCACATTACTGCACGGTTTTCACAAACGACACTACAGCCTGTACATAAAAGCAACAGCACAATCTCTTGCTTTCGAACACCTTTTATTGTACAGGAACAAGTGAGAGGTTTATCCCCTGCTGAAAAGAGAAGAGAGAAAACGCAACGTTTCGGCCTGTCGACCCACCTGAACTTTTTACTGTATACGTATGTAATGCTGTTTAATTCGCAAATAAAGAGAAAAAAAAGTCATTTTGTGAAAGGTTGGGTGTTTTATTTGTATGACAGATGAAAGAGGGTTGTTTTTCTGCTCGGTGACTGTATAAAGAAAAAAAACAATAAGTGTATCTCCGAGTCCCAGTACCTAACACCCCCTCTTTGACATAAATCTTTAAAGGGACCCCCCAGTTAAAAACCGGGGTACGAAGCGGAGTGAATAGAAAGAGATTTTCTATTTACCACGTTTTATTCGATTTTCTTGCGAATTAGGATTTGACAAACCCGTGAGGGTCAGTGGAAACTGCTGCTCCCGGTCTGTTCCCGTTTCCCTCAACTTTAATTAAGCTTTGTGTTTCCACTTTCGAAACTGAAAAAAGAACCCAATTTCTTCATCTCTAAAGACATGTCTGGAGAGAAGCCAGGGTATCGGCTTCAACCACAGGGCTGGGCAGCTTGATCCCCACCCCCACCCCTTGTTGCTTGTGTCCTGTGATGGACTGGTGTCCTGTCCAGGGTGTGTGAGTGTGTGTGTGTCCTGTGATGGACTGGTGTCCTGTCCAGGGTGTGTGAGTGTGTGTGTGTCCTGTGATGGACTGGTGTCCTGTCCAGGGTGTGTGAGTGTGTCCTGTGATGGACTGGTGTCCTGTCCAGGGTTGTCTGTTATTGTGTTTTTGCATTATTGTGAGGTCAGGCCCATAAACAACCTGGATTTCACTTGCTCTGGGTTTCACGCTTAGCTCAAAAATATTCGAACAATTAACGTTATTTACCATAAAATCCGGTTATCAAGATGGAAAAACATCTGACGATTATAGTGAAAACAAATAATTCTTGTCTGGTTTATTGTCCGCATTATTGCAAAGCTTAAAACGGATAAACGGGACCTCAAATATATATAAATGCTTAAAGAACAATCGTTTGTTCATCTTCATAAATACAACTGTGTTTAGCTTTACAGTTGATAACCTGGAAGAGAGTCGACGCTGAATTCAAAAAGCGAAAGAAACTAAAATATCACAAATTAGAAAAGATGGCCGTTTCAAAGACAAGTACTTTGCCCACTGGACTGTTTTAATTTGATTAGCCTTGATTAATTATGTAGTTATAAGAGAGCAGCTACAATAAAAGAAAAATGTAAAAAAATTAAATAAAATACGCCCTGACCCGCTCGGACGTACAAATTCAGAAGCAGACACAGAGCGAGCTACTCACAGAGTAAGAGCAGTCGAGTCCGAGTCCGAGTCCGTGTCCGTGTCCGAGTCCGTGTCCGTGTCCGAGTCTCCATGTCACGGCGCTGTGTCGTGTGTGCAGCAGAACTGGAAGTTTCTAACTCCCCACTTTATACAGCTGTGTCGGGCTGTTATTGGCGAGGGGCTACAGGCGGGTTTCCGGTGACCAAGCGACAAGTGGTCTCGTCTCACACCCGGACAGCTCTCTGCGCTCAGTGCTGTTCAATTCGTCAGCACACAGTGCGATAAAAAGAACAGGTCCTCACTGTTGCATTAAAAGTAATTGACTTCGGAATGCAATGTAGTTTCTGATGCGGGTTATACTTTCCGTATAACGAAAACACGGGCTGTTTGGCTCCTTGTGATAATCGATTGCTTTATAGTAATTAGTAACACAAAATGAAACGTATATCTCTTTCGATTGGTTATGATTGAATATTCATTATGAAGTAATAATTAACTTGCGGTTGCGTGGGCTGCGAGTTTTGGAGAAGTGCCCTTCACTCAACTCTGAGAATTAATTTAAAAAGACTTTATTTATATATATATATAGCACAAGGACCTCGCACAATCCCACAAAAATCACGACCAGCTCGGGGATGATTAAGGTTGTGTGATTATTGACACTGCGTTATTGTCCCTTGCTGAACACGCCGATCAACGCCCCCTGAAGGGCAGTTTCAATATCCCAACTTCCGCACCTGCCGGACTCTTCCTCTGACAGCGAGAGATAAGATATTGAAACTTCCTCGAGAAAAAAATGTTCCTATAAAGGTCAATATAGAGACTTTCAAGTAATAACGAGACATACTATTTACCGAAACAAATAGCAAAATGTCACTATCTGCTTAAAAATACGAAGCCTAAGAAGTTACATGCATGTACAGTTCTGAATACTTTGAAACGCTACGCAGAAGGTAAGAGATTTCATTTCTTGGGCTCGTCTATCTTCACGGGAATGAAATATTACGTTTATATTTATATTAATTTAAATATCTCTATAAGATTTTGTTATATATCCATCTTTACAGAGCTCTCTTCTTTTGGGGTAAAAGGTGTATTTTAACAGTTTTAGTTTCATTTTGACTTCCTTGTTTTCTTCTCCGACGCCATTTTAATATGAACATAGTATAAGTTTTTTTATGGAGCGTAACGGGGAATCGCCCTGTGACAAACATCTGTGTACAGAAGAGCCTCCTGTCCTGACTGGAGGAGCTCACCCAGCTGTGTCTGGAGAGAAGCCAGGGTATCGGCTTCAACCACAGGGCTGGGCAGCTTGTTCCCCACCCCCACCCCCCTCTGTGTACAGAAGAGCCTCCTGTCCTGACTGGAGGAGCTCACCCAGCTGTGTCTGGAGAGAAGCCAGGGTATCGGCTTCAACCACAGGGCTGGGCAGCTTGTTCCCCACCCCCACCCCCCTCTGTGTACAGAAGAGCCTCCTGTCCTGACTGGAGGAGCTCACCCAGCTGTGTCTGGAGAGAAGCCAGGGTATCGGCTTCAACCACAGGGCTGGGCAGCTTGTTCCCCACCCCACCACCCCTCTGTGCAATGATCTGCCTCTCCTTCTTTAGTCCTTAATTAAATGTATTTTCTTGTCACTTCCAGTTCTCATTTTTAGTTCACTGCTGTGCATGATTATGCTGACATTAAATAACCTTTCAGGATTTTCAATATTTGTATCAAATCTCTTCACATTTCCAGATGGATATAATTATGTATCAAACTTTAACAGAAGTGAGAGTGCATATAAAAACACTAAGAGGAGTCAGAACATGTGTCAGACCGAAACCCCTGAAATAGACAAATGATGTGCTCAAGGGTTGACTGTGCAGTATTGAAGTATATAAGCACTGAACTCTAAAACAGCTCTGTGTTCTAGGGGCTGGCTGGACGATGTGGAGGGTGTTGACTCTGCTCTGTGTCTCCTGCTGTCCTGGGGGTAAGTAGAGTCACACAGAGCTGAGAGCTCAGGCCTCAAGTCCAGTCTGAGTCAACGAGAGCACCTGCTGCTGGACTGGGTGACTCTGACACGTCTGTAAGGGTCTCCAGTGTGTGTGTGTCTGTGTGTGTGAAGGTGTGTGTCTCTCTCCAGTGTGTGTCTGTGAGGGGGTGTCTAGGTGTGTTGCTGTGTCTCTCTCTCCAGTGGGTGTCTGTCAGGGGGTGTCTAGGTGTGTTGCTGTGTCTCTCTCTCCAGTGGGTGTCTGTCAGGGGGTGTCTAGGTGTGTTGCTGTGTCTCTCTCTCTCCAGTGTGTGTCTGTGAGGGGGTGTCTAGGTGTGTTACTGTGTCTCTCTCCAGTGTGTGTCTGTGAGGGGGTGTCTAGGTGTGTTGCTGTGTCTCTCTCTCCAGTGTGTGTCTGTGAGGGGGTGTCTAGTCGTGTTGCTGTGTCTCTCTCTCTCCAGTGTGTGTCTGTGAGGGGGTGTCTAGGTGTGTTGCTGTGTCTCTCTCTCCAGTGTGTGTCTGTGAGGGGGTGTCTAGTTGTGTTGCTGTGTCTCTCTCTCTCCAGTGTGTGTCTGTCAGGGGGTGTCTAGGTGTGTTGCTGTGTGTCTCTCTCTCCAGTGTGTGTCTGTGAGGGGGTGTCTAGGTGTGTTGCTGTGTCTCTCTCTCTCCAGTGCGTCTCTGTGAGGGGGTGTCTGGTTGTGTTGCTGTGTCTCTCTCTCTCCAGTGTGTGTCTGTGAGGGGGTGTCTAGGTGTGTCTCTCTCTCCAGTGTGTGTCTGTGAGGGGGTGTCTAGGTGTGTTGCTGTGTCTCTCTCTCTCCAGTGTGTGTCTGTGAGGGGGTGTCTAGGTGTGTTGCTGTGTCTCTCTCTCCAGTGTGTGTCTGTGAGGGGGTGTCTAGGTGTGTTGCTGTGTGTCTCTCTCTCTCCAGTGTGTGTCTGTGAGGGGGTGTCTAGTTGTGTTGCTGTGTCTCTCTCTCCAGTGTGTGTCTGTGAGGGGGTGTCTAGTTGTGTTGCTGTGTCTCTCTCTCTCCAGTGTGTGTCTGTGAGGGGGTGTCTAGTTGTGTTGCTGTGTCTCTCTCTCCAGTGTGTCTCTGTGAGGGGGTGTCTAGTTGTGTTGCTGTGTGTCTCTCTCTCCAGTGCGTCTCTGTGAGGGGGTGTCTGGTTGTGTTGCTGTCTCTCTCTTCCCAGTGTGTCTGGCAGTGGGTGTCTAGTTGTGTTGCTGTGTGTCTCTCTCTCCAGTGGGTGTCTGTGAGGGGGTGTCTAGGTGTGTTGCTGTGTCTCTCTCTCTCCAGTGCGTCTCTGTGAGGGGGTGTCTGGTTGTGTTGCTGTGTCTCTCTCTCTCCAGTGTGTGTCTGTGAGGGGGTGTCTAGGTGTGTCTCTCTCTCCAGTGTGTGTCTGTGAGGGGGTGTCTAGGTGTGTTGCTGTGTCTCTCTCTCTCCAGTGTGTGTCTGTGAGGGGGTGTCTAGGTGTGTTGCTGTGTCTCTCTCTCCAGTGTGTGTCTGTGAGGGGGTGTCTAGGTGTGTTGCTGTGTGTCTCTCTCTCTCCAGTGTGTGTCTGTGAGGGGGTGTCTAGTTGTGTTGCTGTGTCTCTCTCTCCAGTGTGTGTCTGTGAGGGGGTGTCTAGTTGTGTTGCTGTGTCTCTCTCTCTCCAGTGTGTGTCTGTGAGGGGGTGTCTAGTTGTGTTGCTGTGTCTCTCTCTCTCCAGTGTGTGTCTGTGAGGGGGTGTCTAGGTGTGTTGCTGTGTGTCTCTCTCTCCAGTGTGTGTCTGTCAGGGGGTGTCTAGTTGTGTTGCTGTGTCTCTCTCTCTCCAGTGTGTGTCTGTGAGGGGGTGTCTAGTTGTGTTGCTGTGTCTCTCTCTCTCCAGTGTGTGTCTGTGAGGGGGTGTCTAGTTGTGTTGCTGTGTCTCTCTCTCCAGTGTGTGTCTGTGAGGGGGTGTCTAGTTGTGTTGCTGTGTCTCTCTCTCCAGTGCCTGTCTGTGTCTCTCTCCAGTGTGTGTCTGTGAGGGGGTGTCTAGGTGTGTTGCTGTGTCTCTCTCTCCAGTGTGTGTCTGTGAGGGGGTGTCTAGTTGTGTTGCTGTGTGTCTGTGAGGGGGTGTCTAGTTGTGTTGCTGTGTCTCAGTCTCTCTCCAGTGTGCGTCTGTGAGGGTGTGTATGTGTGTATAATGCTGTATTGTGTCTCTGTCTCCTCAGCGCTCCCACTATGGGTGCGTCTGGGTGACTCGGTCACTCTGCCCTGTGATGGGACCAGGGCTACTGGAATCCCTGAGGAGCAGCTCAGAATCCGTTGGCAGACTCCTCACAGATTAGTGCTTGATGTCATCAGTGGGAAACAGTATCCTGGCCCTGACTATAAGAACAGGACTGAGGTGTCCAGAGAGAAGATCAGACAGGGGAACTTCTCTCTCACCCTCCACCACACAAAGCTCTCAGATGGAGACTACTACGAGTGTTATTACAGAGGGAACCATGATCACCTGCAGTTTCTCCATGACGTAAGACTCACTGTGACAGGTAACACATTCTAGTTTTTCATTTCAATAATAAGCATCTTATTGCTAATATTCACAGCGCCCTGTTAATCTATCATGACCCTGATGAAATCACAACAATAAACTGCAAACAAAGATGAACCAATTGAATACTGCACCTTGTTAAAACATCTTAAAACTGTTACAGTAATCTTAACAGCACTGTTGTCATGGGAGCCGGTCCTGACTCCCCTGTAGTGCAGAGTAAAGACCCCATGCGTGATGGTATAATCCTGAGGTGGCTGGAGGAGGACAGCGGGGAAGACACGCTGAGGAATGGACGGGATGACAAACAGGGGACGGCGTAGACAGTGATCCGGTGCTCGGGGGGGAAACGAGAGCGAACTATTCCAGGAGGAAGTCCAATAGGGGCAAATCAGGCGCAGTCCGGGGTCCAGGTACCAGGAGATCCATCCAAACGAACAAGGGGGGGAAAAGGAATCCAGGAACAGTCTTCCGAAGCTGAGCCCTGAACACCAGAGACGCCGGGCTTCAATAAGAAGAGGTGAAACAGGGGACAGGTGCGGGCAATGACAAATAATACAAGGTGGGAGCGCCCTCTAGAGGAGGATGACGATCGTGACAGCTGTACAGTGCTAAATCAAGTTTGTACTGTATAACCGAAGCCCAGCACACATGAGAGCCTCTGACTTTGTCCTCTATCACTTCCTGAATGGCTACTGAGGTATCTGTATGCTGTAGCTGGGAGCCTGAGAGAGAAGAAAAGGCTTTTTGCCCTCTAACTGTAGCTCACAAGAGCTGAGTGCCTCTTTTTGTCTGTCGCTCTGTCTCTCATGCTGTCTGCTTAGCTCTGTGAAGTTGTCCCTACAGACAACACAAGCAGTGAAACTTCCATATTTGTTAGTGTTTTGTTTGTGCTAGTTTGTGCACAAAAGTAGTACAATTAAATGTCTCCAGCGTCTTAAAAAGGGAACATTAGCAAACAACCGCATATTCTCAAGAAAGAATTCAACTTGCATGTCATAAAACTTCATAGGTGTGTCAACATTTTTAAAAGTGGTGGTGAACTAGTGCCCAGTGCTTGCTGGGAAAGACTCTGGCACCCCAACGACCCTGAACTGGGTAAAGTGATCAGAAAATGGATGGGTGGATCTTTAATTGCAAAAACTTTCCAATTCAAATACAGTGTGGAGGATATTTTCCTCAACATTTCTTTAGTTAACACAAACAAACATTTTCAAATATTACTGATGTCTGTATTAGTGATACAATAGTGTTTCCACTGCTGTTGTATGGATGTATTATTAACTGCTTACAGTGGGCCTTCCAAATACATAGCGATTTAACAAAATATATAATCGAATTTTATGGTACTTTTCCATGTTTCTGTATTTGCTTTGCATAACATACATAGTACAACTATAGTCTTTTAAAGGTTGAAGTTGCTCATTTTAACCTTTTTTAATATGTGGCTTGAAAGACTAGGTAGAACTAACATTCTTTAAACGTACCTATTAATTTCAAAAGGATGCAACAAGAAACTCAGTTTTAAAAAATAATGACGGCTACCAAGTGTTATGACATGCTAGTTAAAGCCTTTTTTTAAAAAATGCAATTGTTTCCTAATGTTTGCTTTTTAAAGCTTGTATGATAACTCTTTTGGCTACAGTAAGATACTGGAGACAGATTTAGTTTTACTCTCCACCCAAGTGCACAGAAAACACAGCTATTCAAATGTTGATTATTTGCAGTGTAGAATCTCTCACTGTTACTACTGGTCATCTTCTTGGTATTTAGTCATGCGATTAACAAAAATAAAGCACTGTGTCTAGTTAATGAAACTGGCACGCACGCTACTTTCAATGGGACAAACCAGTATAAACGAAGTATGTGTGATATGAGTGTGATACGATTTTCTGTGTACTGTTCTGTTCTAGTTTGTTCTTGTGCGTCCGGACTGTGAGTAACTCTTGTATTGTATTGTATGTATTGTACTATTATTATATAATTCGTTACACTGTGGCTGTGTTGTGTGTGTTAAGCTGCTGTTGCACTGCAATTTCCCTCACGGGTTCAATAAAGTATCTATCTATCTAACGACCGCAGGTGGTTTCAGTGTTTGTGCTGTCTATCTTCAGATTGTAGCTCGTGCTTCAGCTGTTCTCTGTGATCAGTCTTGTTCCCTGCACAGCCAGAAATAGTCCTGCAGGTTTAAGTGGTCAGGTTTTAAATCCTGTAGGCCCAGGAGTGAGAGGTGCTATTCTGTGTTTGAGAACAATGTCCAGTGGAGAGTGACCCCTCTTCTCTCCTCAGGTGTGAACAGTGACCCCTCTTCTCTCCTCAGGTGTGAACAGTGACCCCTCTTCTCTCCTCAGGTGTGAACTACACTACTCCTGTTGTAGAGTCTGTAATTCACCGAGTCCTACATAGGGTGATGTGACTTTCTGTGTCTCCCTCAGCTCGTACAGAGACCCGCACTGTGACGTCTGGAGGAGATCTCTCAGTCACTGTGTTTGATGACGATGAGGTGGAGGTGCTGTTTCACAACACTGTGGTTTATCCAAGGAGCTCAAAAAACCAAAATGATCATGTCTCAGTGCAGAACAGCTCTCTGATAATACACAGAGTCACACATGCGGATCAGGGCATCTACACTGTGAGAGACAGGAGAACCAACAGGACTATCAGTGTCATCACTGTCACTGTCACAGGTGAAGAGATCTCTCCTACACTCTCATTTCTCTTGTTCCTCAGATTTGAATTCTTCAATTACAACTCAAGAGCTGAACAGAGAATATATAACGAAGTCAAGCATTAATATTAATGATAAAGAGCAGAAATGTTATATCAGGTGAAATCTTTGAGGTTGAGTGGTGAAATGTTGAATATAGTCCAGAGAAGGAGAAATGAAAAACTATCAACAGAAATAATACTGACTAAAGACTCTCATAGATTTCAAACCAAAATCTGTAGTGTTTGTGTCCAGAATCAAACCCTTTTGCTGTCTAGTTGTGTTGCTGTGTCTGTCTCTCCAGTGTGCGAATATTAGGGTGTGTCTACTTGTGTTGTTGTCTCTCTCTCCATTGTGTGTCTATGTGGGTGTTGTGTTGCTGTATCTAGTTGTGTACCTGTGTAGAAAGCCATATCTCAAGGAAACAAGTTCCACTTCACATTTTATAACATGTGTAGCTCAATGTCTGCTTCAATATATCTTGGTCTCTGACTATCAGCTCTTCCGGGAGTTTTGACCTGGCAGTGAAGGCACTGAGGGAGAAGGCACTCAGGGCTTTCTACGCAATAAGAAGGAGGCTCTTCAACATCAACCCACCAACAAGAATCTGGCTCCAAATATTTTAAAGTGTAATCCAACCCATTGCCCTATACGGCAGTGAAGTGTGGGGTCCCCTTACAGACCAGGAGTACACTCAATGGGACAAACACCCCACAGAAACTCTGCACATGGAGATCTGTAGAAACATCCTCCATGTGCAGAGAAAAACTGAGAATTAGACCACCACTTATTACTGAACAGCATGCAGAAAAGAGCAATCGAATATCGCTCATGCCTGAGAAACAGCGACCAGAATTCCTACCACCACAAAGCTCTGCTGAGCCAAGAGCAGAGCCCAACAAAGAGCCCTCTGAGCCAGCTGGTCCTGAGGCTCACTGACCTGAGCCACACCGACACCAGCCAGCCTCAGGACAGCACTGCTAGAGCACCACAACCCAGACTCAACCACATCACAGCACAATACACAACACAACAGCAGCCTCAGGACAGCACTGTGAGAGCACCACAACTCAGACCCAACCACATCACAGCACAGATCAAACAGCAATATCTCACACACTGGGACACACACACACAGACACAACATAAACTGGAATGCTACAGAACCCTAAACAGACAATACACACTAGCCAAATATCTAACCAAGCTAAATAACAGCAAAGAGACACAGACCCTGACGAAGTACAGGCTCAGTGACCACAGCCTGGACAGAGACACTGGACACAGGCAGACCTGGCTGTCCAGAGAGTACAGGCTCAGTGACCACAGCCTGGACAGAGACACTGGACACAGGCAGACCTGGCTGTCCAGAGAGTACAGGCTCAGTGACCACAGCCTGGACAGAGACACTGGACACAGGCAGACCTGGCTGCCCAGAGAGGACAGGCTCAGTGACCACAGCCTGGACACAGGCAGACCTGGCTGCCCAGAGAGGACAGGCTCAGTGACCACAGCCTGGACAGAGACACTGGACACAGGCAGACCTGGCTGCCGAGAGAGGACAGGCTCAGTGACCACAGCCTGGACACAGGCAGACCTGGCAGCCCAGAGAGGACAGGCTGTGCTCCCACTGCCAGCGGGGAGAAATAGAGACAGAGGTGCACTTCCTACTGCACTGTAACAGATATTCTGGGATTAGAGAAACATTCCTCCCTAAATTTACAAATCTAATCCCAGAATTACCACACCTGCTAGAATCACAACTCCCAATCTTACTGGCAGAGGGAGGAGGGAACTCAGTTGAACTGGCAGCCCAGTATGTGATCTCCTGTCCCAGCCTGAGAACAGACAGTGAGCCTGTCTCTCAATAATAATAATACAGCGTGTGATCTCCTGTCCCAGCCTGAGGAACAGACAGTGAGCCTGTCTCTCAATAATAATAATACAGTGTGTGATCTCCTGTCCCAGCCTGAGGAACAGACAGTGAGCCTGTCTCTTAATAATAATAATACAGTGTGTGATCTCCTGTCCCAGCCTGAGGAACAGACAGTGAGCCTGTCTCTCAATAATAATAATACAGTGTGTGATCTCCTGTCCCAGCCTGAGGAACAGACAGTGAGCCTGTCTCTCAATAATAATAATACAGTATGTGACCTCCTGTCCCAGCCTGATGAACAGTGAGCCTGTCTCCCAATAATGCTCCATGATGTGTCTGTACTGTAAATGTCTGTGGATCTTATGTTAACTGTATTTGTTTTGCTTTGGCAACACTTAAATTCATTTGTCATGCCAATAAAGCATCTTGAAATGAAAATAAAAAACTGTGTCTAGTTGTGTTGTTGTGTCTCTCTCCAGTGTGTGTCTGTGAGGGGGTGTCTAGTTGTGTTGCTGTGTCCGTCTCTCCAGTGTGTGTCTGTGAGAGGGTGTCTAGTTGTATTGCTGTGTCTCTCTCTCCAATGTGTGTCTAGTTGTCTGGCAGAGTTTTGGTCTTTCTCCATTGTGTCTCTGTCTCCTCAGCGCTCCCACTATCGGTGCCTCTGGGCGACTCGGTCACTCTGCCCTGTGATGGGACCAGGGCTACTGGAATCCCTGAGGAGCAGCTCAGAATCAGTTGGCAGACTCCAGACAGATCAGTGCTTGATGTCATCAGTGGGAAACAGTATCCTGACCCTGACTATAAGAACAGGACTGAGGTGTCCAGAGAGAAGATCAGACAGGGGAACTTCTCTCTCACCCTCCACCACACAAAGCTCTCAGATGAAGACGTCTACGAGTGTTATTATAGAGGGAACCATGATCACCTGCAGTTTCTCAATGATGTAAGACTCACTGTGACAGGTAACACATTCTAGTTTTTCTCCTTAACAGTCGTACTGTAACCACAAGAGTTGCTGGTTTAGCCTTAAAAAGGGAACATTAGCAAACAACCGCATATTCTCAAAAAATATTTTAACTAGTATGTCATAAAACTTCATAGGTGTGTCAATATTTTTCAAAGTGATGGACTGGTGCTTATTGTTTGCTGGGATAGACTCTGTATAAACTGGGACAAACCAGTATAAACGAAGTACTAACGACCGCAGGTGGTTTCAGTGTTTGTGCTGTCTATCTTCAGATTGTAGCTCGTGCTTCAGCTGTTCTCTGTGATCAGTCTTGTTCCCTGCACAGCCAGAAATAGTCCTGCATGTTTAAGTGGTCAGGTTTTAAATCCTGTAGGCCCAGGAGTGAGAGGTGCTATTCTGTGTTTGAGAACAATGTCCAGTGGAGAGTGACCCCTCTTCTCTCTTCAGGTATGAACTACACTACTCCTGTTGTAGAGTCTGTAATTCACTGAGTCCTACAAAGGGTGATGTGACTTTCTGTGTCTCCCTCAGCTCGTACAGAGACCCGCACTGTGAAGCCTGGAGGAGATCTCTCAGTCCCTGTGTTTAATGATGATGATGATGATGATGATGATGAGGTGGAGGTGCTGTTTCACAACACTGTGGTTTATCCAAAGAGCTCAGACACCCAACAACATATCTCAGTACAGGATGGATACCTGGTCATCCACACCCTCACACAGGCTGATCAGGGCAGCTACACTGTGAGAGACAAGAAAAAGAACAGGACTATCAGTGTCATCACTGTCACTGTCACAGGTGAAGAGATCTCTCCAACACTCTCATTTCTCTTGTTCCTCAGATGTGAATTCTTCAATTACAACTCAAGAGCTGAACAGAGAATATATAACGAAGACAAGCATTAATATTAATGATAAAGAGCAGAAATGTTATATCAGGTGAAATCTTTGAGGTTGAGTGGTGAATCTAGGTGATTAGAGACAGAAAAATGTTAAATATAATAGAATATCCTTTGTGATATATGATATCCTTTTTAACCGATACGGAACAATAAGGGTGCACTTAGAATAGTGACAGAATAAAATGTGTGTTACTTGTCACATGAGGTTAGACTGGTCTGCTGTTAGGACTTGGTTAGAACAAGGTGAAGGTCAGATATGTCTTAATATGTAAAACCAAAGAATTATTTTTCACTGTAACGTACAGGAGAAAGGTATGGGGCTTGTGTAGCTCATGTGGTCTAGCAGCTGGGTTTATGAAGGTACCTGTTACTGTACTGCTGGTGGAATCACAGCATCACTGACCTCAGAGATCCACACTTGTGTGTCTCCTGTCACTGTGGCAGCTTGTCTCTATGCCAGATGCTTCCTCTATATCCAACCTGTTCTCCCAAGAGACCCCTCTTATCTCTTCAGTTCTATAAAGTGAGATGAAATTCATGTTGACTCTGTCTTCCTCACAGCTCAAAACGAGACCCGCACTGTGACGTCTGGAGGAGATCTCTCAGTCCCTGTGTTCGATGACGATGAGGTTGAGGTGCTGTTTAACAACACTGTGGTTTATTCAAAGAGCTCAGACACCCAACAAGATCATGTCTCAGTGCAGAACAGCTCTCTGATAATACACAGAGTCACGCAGGCTGATCAGGGCAGCTACACTGTGAGAGACAGGAGAACCAACAGGACCATCAGTGTCATCACTGTCACTGTCACAGGTGAAGAGATCTCTCCTACACTCTCATTTCTCTTGTTCCTCAGATTTGAATTCTTCAATTACAACTCAAGAGTTGACAGAGTTGAATAAAGTCAAGATCTTGTCCATAACTGAGAGTAGAACTTTTTCTCTCAGGTTTGAGGTTGACTGAAGGTTTTAGGCGTGACAGACAGACATGCTGAATATAGTCCAGAGGAGGAGAAATTATTTCTCACCAAGAAATATTACTGCCAGAAGACTCTCACAGACTCCAGTACAAAATCTCTAAATCTCTAAAGTGTCTGTGTGTCCAGAATCAACTGTCCCTTTTGATTCAGAATCAACTGTCCCTCTTACTGTTGAACCTAAATACATGACAAATATCCATATTGTGATAATATCCTTGAACAGAAGACAGTGGGTGACAAGATTTACAGTATGTTGCCACTTCTAAATAAACTTACAAAACGTTTACATCTCTATTATTAACTCTTAAACCAGTTTCCAGAAAGATGTGTAGCTTCTTAACTTTATGTTTTCTTACAAGAAAAATGGGATATAACTCGTGTTCCTCAGGTGTGAAGTACAAAAATTCATTTGAATTATGAGATGCACTCATGTTGACCAGGCGTCAGTGAGCTACAGCTTGCCTACTGCCTGTTAGACCCTTTTCTCAGTCCATCACACAACAGTGGTCAATCAAGCTGAAGGTTTCTTTCTTGCAATAAAGGAAGGAAGACAGACGAAGCTGTTTCTCAGTGTCTGTCCTAAGACTCCGATTCTTGAATTTAAGCAAAAGTTCTATAAAGTCCTGTTATAATAGGAGCTCCAGTCCCAGTCCAGTAGAACAGTCTGTTACAATAGGAGCTCCAGTCCCAGTGCAGTAGAACAGTCTGTTACAATAGGGGCTCCAGTCCCAGTCCAGTAGAACAGTCTGTTACAATAGGAGCTCCAGTCATGGAGAACAGACTGACGGTGATCTAGATGTGATCCAGGCTGGTGTGATGTGAGAGTGTGTCCTTCAGGAAGTGATGGAGAACAGACTGATTGTGATCTACAGTAGATGTTCTCCAGGTTGATGGGATGTGAGAGTGTGTCCTTCAGGAAGTGGTGGAGAACAGACTGACTGTGATCTAGATGTTCTCCAGGTTGATGTGATGTGAGAGTGTGTCCTTCAGGAAGTGATGGAGAACAGACTGACTGTGATCTAGATGTTCTCCAGGTTGATGTGATGTGAGAGTGTGTCCTTCAGGAAGTGATGGAGAACAGACTGACTGTGATCTAGATGTTCACCAGGTGTTGCTGTGTTTCCCTGCAGGGTCTGACCACAGAAGACTGACTATTACAGGAGTGATAATTTGTCTATCCTTTGTCCTGGCATTGCTGATTACATGTGGGATATGGAAGTGTAAAGGGAAAATTAAGTGCACACAATAAAACCTCCAATATTTCTGTACATAATGACATGTCCATTAAACTGCAGTCTGTTCAAAATTCAGCAGCCAGAATCCTGTCCAGATCTAGTGCAAGTGATCACATTACTCCTGTCCTGGAGTCCCTGCACTGGCTTCCTGTCAAATTCCGTGTGGACTTTAAAATTCTCATGCTCACCTATAAGGCTCTGCATGGCTTGGCACCTCAGTACCTGTCTGAACTATTATCACCCTGCTCCCCACCTCGCAAGCTCCGCTCTTCAAATTCTGCCTTCCTTACTGTCCCCCCAAGCCCGTCTACACCCTGGGGGGTTACAGGACTTCTCCTGTTATGCCCCCCAAGCTCTGGAACTCTCTTCCCAAGGATATCAGAGAGTCACCTTCTCTAAACTCCTTCAAATCCAGACTCCAAACCCTCTTCTTCAGAAGAGCCTTTACTGAACTGGTTCCATTCCTTACTCCTCTGCTCCTACTGTATTTAGTACCAACATCCACAGTCTCCTCTGTGTATACTCATCATGTTTACCTTGTGTATTTTGTATTGTTTATTTTTAATTGTTGTTGTTGCTGTTGTCATTCTGTAAAGCGATTTGAGAAGCCTCCTTTAAAGGTGCTTTATAAAATAAAGTTTATTATTATTATTATTGTTATTATTATTATTATTATTATTATTTAACAAGTGTTTTTAGTCAATGGAAAAAGCTGTATTAACTAAATAAGCTCCTAATTAAATCACGGAGGTCTTAAGTGGAAACAAAGGTCTTCAATGGACAGCGAACACTTATTAGAATTCATTCCTATTAATTAAAAAAACGTAATTCTATAATGAGCATCACGCCCAGTTACACCCCTGAAACATGTACTAAAATATTTTAGTACATTTTTTAATTTTTTTTAAACAAACGTGTCGGTGTTGCTCTAGAGAGGGCTGGTCAGTGTTCTCGGTGGTGTTCGGTCAGCGAGAGTCCGGATACTCAGTGCTCACGCCGGTCAGCCGCCTCCGAGGTTCAACTTCAGCGACCCAAACACACCCGTCTGTTGAAAACCCGGCTACTTCATGGCCCACGGCGAGGTCAGACCCTGGTTAAGAGTCTTCAGGTCTCAGCTGAGCAGGAGACTCTCGTTGTTAATATTATTAACTATAACGTGTCTATGAACACATGATCTATGAGCACCGGCGAGGGATTGTGACGTCAGAGGAGTCCGGCGAGCACAAGGGGGCGGGGCTAATGGGCGTTTCGGTGCCCGATTGGATTACTTTAGTTACGTAATCAGCGCAGCGCCAGTGACCGAAGTCAACAAGAAGTAGTGGCAAGTATTAATCTCAGGTAACTGGTGGTTATAAATGTAATATTAACCCATCATAGCCCTTATGATGACCTCCATACCTAACGTAGGCTTTCCCAAGACCGTGTTCTAATTCATTTATTTAATAGATCTAATAAATGGTTTAACAATATTGGATTTCAATGTGATATTTGACCACAGACTGACACCTGTGAAAGCTGAAGGATTCAGCACGGCCTTAGACTCTACTTTGTACGATTAATGTACTTACACAGCATAGGAAAGTAAAATGTCCCAAACAAGTGGCTGTACAGACGAGCCCCCTGTCTGTCCTGACTGGAGGAGCTCACCCAGCTGTGTCTGGAGAGAAGCCCGGGTATCGACTTCAACCACAGGGGCTGGGCAGCTTGTTCCACACCCCCACCCCCCTCTGTGTACAGTAGAGCCTCCTGTCCTGACTGGAGGAGCTCACCCAGCTGTGTCTGGAGAGAAGCCCGGGTATCGACTTCAACCACAGGGGCTGGGCAGCTTGTTCCCCACCCCCACCCCCCACTGTGTAAAGAAGAGCCCTTCATTTCACTTTTCATTGACCTGTGTTAATTTCAAAAGTGTCTGTTCCTCTGATCCCCCTGTTACCAGTTTTAAACTGGAGCAGGAACGGACAGCCCTGCTGTAAGGAAAACCAGTTTCCTGTTGCAGTGGTGTTGTTGGGCCAGTAGGTGGCTCTCTACGCCAAGCAACACCGATGGACTGACGAGCTGGGTTGTCCCGTCAGTAAGAGTGCTCATGACTTGAGAGATTTGTGAGTGGCAGCAGTAGATGCCAGTATCTTGCTTTATTTTTAGACAAGTGCCTAAAAAATAAATAAATTACAATGTAGAAAACAAGGCAGATGGGACAAATATAGGCAGCCCAGAGTTCACGTGTCATTTGCTAACTCAATTCACAGTACTGTACTCTCAGCTCTTGCAGGTGATGCTCTGATTTACTGCCAACTGGTGTGTGTGAGTGTATGAGTGTGTGTGAATGTGTGTGTAAGTGTACTGTATAAGTATTGTATGTGTGTTTGTGAGTGGTGTAAGTGTATGAGTGTGTGCGTATGAGTGTGTGTGAATGTGTAAGTGCATTTGTGAGTCTGTGTGCGTTGTGCGTATGTGAATGTGCACGTATGTTCATTTGTGTATGTGTGAGTATATGAGTCTGTGCATTAGTGTGTGCAAGTGTTCGAGTGTGTGTGTGTGTGCACGCGCCTGTGTGTGTTAAGTGTGTGAGTGATTGTATGAGTGTGTGTGTAAGTGTACTGTATAAGTATTGTATGTGTGTTTGTGAGTGGTGTAAGTGTATGAGTGTGTGCGTGTGAGTCTGTGTGGGCATTTGTGAGTCTGTGTGCATTGTGCATATGTGAACTTGTGTGTTTGTTCATTTGTGTGTGCGTTTATGAGTGTGTGTGTGTGAGTATATGAGTCTGTGCATTAGTGTGTGCAAGTGTTCGAGTGTGTGTGTGTGTGCACTTGCGAGTGTATGCGAGTGTGTGTGTGTGGCCTCTATCTGCGTCACCTGCAGGGCTGAGAGAGCTGAGCTACTGCACAGGATACAGGGTGTGGCTTCCTGTCAGTGCAGAAGTACATCACGCAGGGGGTCTGCAAAGCACCCCCATGCGTTTGCGTTTCGGTTTGCTGGCGAATGTAGACAGTCCACACATCAACAGCGTCCAAACTACTGCATTCCCGGTGTGGACAAACATCGCAGAACAATCAGGTGAAGTCTGACTGAATCTCCTGATTCAAGCGATATCTGTGTCCACAGGGCTGGGATCTTTCCTGAACAGCAACATTAAAATGAATAAACACAGTGCAAGAGGAAGACACTGCAGGTGAAATTACAAATTTAATGATGACAAGAAGAAAAGAAGAAGATGTGAAGTTGTGTGACATAAATTAAATACATTTTGAACAACCACTGAACATTCATTCAACAATTATTGAATAGTCATCCAATTGTTTTCCAATTCCAGGTTGACGAGGAGCCAGAGTCTATCCCAGCAAGCAACAGGCACAAGGCAGGACAGCAGTCCATCACAGGACACACACACACACTCACACACCCTGGACAGGACACCAGTCCATCACAGGACACAGGACACAGGACACAGGACACAGGACACAGGACACAGGACACACACACACCCTGGACAGGACACCAGTCCATCACAGGACACACACACACACTCACACACCCTGGACAGGACAGCAGTCCATCACAGGACACACACACACACTCACACACCCTGGACAGGACAGCAGTCCATCACAGGACACACACACACTCACACACCCTGGACAGGACACCAGTCCATCACAGGACACACACACAGTCACACACCCTGGACAGGACAGCAGTCCATCACAGGACACACACACACACACCCTGGACAGGACAGCAGTCCATCACAGGACACACACACACACACCCTGGACAGGACAGCAGTCCATCACAGGACACACACACACTCACACACCCTGGACAGGACAGCAGTCCATCACAGGACACACACACACTCACACACCCTGGACAGGACAGCAGTCCATCACAGGACACACACACACTCACACACCCTGGACAGGACAGCAGTCCATCACAGGACACACACACACACCCTGGACAGGACAGCAGTCCATCACAGGACACACACACACACTCACACACCCTGGACAGGACAGCAGTCCATCACAGGACACACACACACACACACACACACACACACACACCTGGACAGGACAACAGTCCATCACAGGACACACACACACACACACACACACACACACACACACACACACCTGGACAGGACAGCAGTCCATCACAGGACACACACACCCTGGACAGGACAGCAGTCCATCACAGGACACACACACACTCACACACCCTGGACAGGACAGCAGTCCATCACAGGACACACACAAACACACCCTGGACAGGACAGCAGTCCATCACAGGACACACACACAGTCACACACCCTGGACAGGACAGCAGTCCATCACAGGACACACACACACACACCCTGGACAGGACAGCAGTCCATCACAGGACACACACACACACACCCTGGACAGGACAGCAGTCCATCACAGGACACACACACACTCACACACCCTGGACAGGACAGCAGTCCATCACAGGACACACACACACACACCCTGGACAGGACAGCAGTCCATCACAGGACACACACACACTCACACACCCTGGACAGGACAGCAGTCCATCACAGGACACACACACACTCACACACCCTGGACAGGACAGCAGTCCATCACATACACACACACAGTCACACACCCTGGACAGGACAGCAGTCCATCACAGGACACACACACACACACCCTGGACAGGACAGCAGTCCATCACAGGACACACACACACACCCTGGACAGGACAGCAGTCCATCACAGGACACACACACACACTCACACACCCTGGACAGGACAGCAGTCCATCACAGGACACACACACACACACACACACACACACACACACACCCTGGACAGGACAACAGTCCATCACAGGACACACACACACACACACACACACACACACACACACACACACACACACACCTGGACAGGACAGCAGTCCATCACAGGACACACACACCCTGGACAGGACAGCAGTCCATCACAGGACACACACACACACACCCTGGACAGGACAGCAGTCCATCACAGGACACACACACACTCACACACCCTGGACAGGACAGCAGTCCATCACAGGACACACACACACACTCACACACCCTGGACAGGACAGCAGTCCATCACAGGACACACACACACACACACACCCTGGACAGGACAGCAGTCCATCACAGGACACACACACACACACCCTGGACAGGACAGCAGTCCATCACAGGACACACACACACTCACACACCCTGGACAGGACAGCAGTCCATCACAGGACACACACACACACACCCTGGACAGGACAGCAGTCCATCACAGGACACACACACACTCACACACCCTGGACAGGACAGCAGTCCATCACAGGACACACACACACTCACACACCCTGGACAGGACAGCAGTCCATCACATACACACACACAGTCACACACCCTGGACAGGACAGCAGTCCATCACAGGATACACACACACACACCCTGGACAGGACAGCAGTCCATCACAGGACACACACACACTCACACACCCTGGACAGGACAGCAGTCCATCAGAGGACACACACACACACACACACACACACCTGGACAGGACACCAGTCCCTCACAGGTCACTGACCAGGGGAGAACATGCAGACTCCTGCACCACCAGCTCGTCCAACCTTTGGACAGCACTTTAAACAACATGTTTTCCTTCAGATCTTTCGGTCCATTTCCCCTCCACTGCCCAGCACAAACAAGATACGGATTAGGAAACACAAATGAGCCGAAACAAGACAAGCCAGTGAAGCTGGGACCTACAAGCGCGCTGGGCGGCATTTCCCCTCAGATCTGCAGGTGTGCCTGGTCCACCCGCGGTGGAGCATCAAGAGCAGAGCGGTGAGGTCGGGCAGGGCGCGACCACTCTTCTATTCACATCCCCCGAAGCCCAGCCTCAGAGAGCTTCCTGTGAAACAGCACGGCGGTCACGCCGCACATCGTCAGCGCGGGCAGGCAGAGAGGCAGGAGGAGAGGGGGAAGAGAAGCGCCGCTTCACCCCGACAGGTTCCGGGCTCGCGATCGGGGGAGACGATCGCTCTGCGCGCTTCCGGACTCTCGGTCCCCGGCCGGCCTCATGATCTCGTACACGTCCTGCTGCCGTCCCTTCCCCTGGGGACACACAGAGGCTGGGCTCAGGAGACGAGCGAGGAAGACGCGTCTCGTGCCTCTGCAGGGCACTCACGCCCTGAGCTTTATTTCCAGGGCATCGGAGTCTTGCTTTTATTTTCCGGGCCAGTGGCTGCTGCTGGGAGAGGGGTTAGTGGGGCCAGCAGGGGGCGCTCTCACCCTGCGGTCTGTGTGGGTCCTGATGCCCCAGTATAGTGACGGGGACACTGGACTGTAAACAGGCGCCGTCCTTCGGTTGAGACGTAAAACCGAGGTCCTGACTCTCTGTGCTCATTAACAATCCCGGGGTGTCTCTCGAAAAGAGTAGGGGTGTTACCCCAGTGTCCTGGTCAAATACACCCCTGGTCTTTACCCATCATGGCCTCCTAATCACCCCCCTCTCTGAACTGGCCTCATCCCTCTGCTCTCCTCCCCACTGAGAGCTGCTGTGTGCTGAGCGGACTGGAGCATCATCCAGGTGGGGTACACACTGGTGGGGCTGGAGGAGATCCCTGTTACCGTACAGAGCTCGGAGTGGAGGGTCCAGAGAAGAGCTGTAGATGTGTGAGGAACTATTCATTATTATGATATTAATAATGGTGCTGTGTTACACAACCATTCAGCTTCGATGCCAGGCTGTGATCTGATGGAAGAACGTGCTATTTACAGGTTTGGACATGTGAAACAGCTTCGTCAGTTTCCAAATGTGCGCTGGAATCATGTCGCTATTTTTCGCTAGCTGTGACAAAACCTGAAGGCACAATACCTGCGCGACGCCTCGGTGTCCTTTTCTGTCCTGCAGCCGGCCTGATGATAAAAACAGACTCTCAGAAGACTGGAGAGAGAGATTCCTCCAGTCCTCTCTCTGCGCTGTACACACAGTTACCCCTCTCTTCCACCCAGACTGTCTCGGCTGTGTGTAAAACACTGATCTCACTCTCACTGTCACACTGATCTCAGTGTCACTGTCACACTGATCTCACTCTCACTGTCACACTGATCTCAGTGTCACTGTCACTGTCACACTGATCTCACTCTCACGCTGATCTCAGTCAGTGTCATACTGATCTCACTCTCACGCTGATCTCACTCTCACGCTGATCTCAGTCAGTGTCACACTGATCTCACTCTCACGCTGATCTCACTCTCACGCTGATCTCCGCAGTGTCACACTGATCTCACTCTCACACTGATCTCAGTCAGTGTCACACTGATCTCACTCTCACGCTGATCTCACTCTCACGCTGATCTCAGTCAGTGTCACACTGATCTCACTCTCACACTGATCTCACTGTCAGTGTCACACTGATCTCACTCTCACGCTGATCTCACTCTCACGCTGATCTCAGTCAGTGTCACACTGATCTCACTCTCACACTGATCTCAGTCAGTGTCACACTGATCTCACTCTCACGCTGATCTCACTCTCACACTGATCTCACTCTCACGCTGATCTCAGTCACTCTCTCACTGATCTCACTCTCACGCTGATCTCACTCTCACGCTGATCTCACTGTCAGTGTCACACTGATCTCAGTGTCACTGTCACTGTCACACTGATCTCACTGTCAGTGTCACACTGATCTCACTCTCACGCTGATCTCACTCTCACGCTGATCTCAGTCAGTGTCACGCTGATCTCACTCTCACGCTGATCTCACTCTCATGCTGATCTCACTCTCATGCTGATCTCAGTCAGTGTCACACTGATCTCACTCTCCCTGTCAGTGTCAGTGTCTCACACTGATCTCACTCTCACTGTCTCACACTGATCTCACTCATACTGTCTCACACTGATCTCTCACTGTCTGCTCTCACTCCTGCTGTGCTCTGCCCTCAGTCTAGATTCAGGTATCTGAAGTATTGCATACAGTGACATACCTGGTCTGTAAAAGAGACAGAAGATGCAGCATGATGTCATTAGGGTGGACAGAGGGGGAGTCACGACCAGGATGGTCAGGCATGGCCAGTCGATTCCAGACGGTCTGGTGATGTTCGGACATTCAGCCTTTGATAATAATTCTAAGAATCATACCAGTCAGAGGGATAATGGTTGGATATAATAATGCATCCTATTTTTTTTAATTGCGTAACACTGACTTATTAAAAAAAGGCCGTTGTTCGGTCATTAATGTTCTCATTATTTTCCCCTCTATAGCGCCTTGCACAAGTATTCAGACCCCCTTGGCAGCGTATTTCAGCTTTTTATTTGCCTTAAGAATACTTTCTAACATCAAACAACGTCACATTAAAATAATTCATGTCGAGTTTCAGTGCTTAGAAATATCGCAGAGAAGGCAGGATGTGTAATTCAGTCAAATGAGAGAATTGTTCAAGGGGCTGAACACTATTACAAGGCCCTGTTTATACAGGCTACTGCATGGCCTGAAATGTGCAAAGGTTCCTGCCTCCTTAGCAAATAGGTAGAAAGGGGCTGTTCTCACCTCTATCTCTATCACCCACGCGTATCCTGGTGCCTTTTCCTATCTGGATCTCTCCTCTCTCTCTGGCGGCGCAGTAGTACAGCCCCTGGTCTGTCTCTGTGACCCCCTCAATCCTCAGACTGGAGGAGTTAGTGGAGGGGTTCAGCACCAGGCTGAAGCGAGAGTCCGGTCTCCTCACGTAGCTGAAGGGGCGCGTCTGGATTTGTCCTGGGTTTTTATTGGCTAAGACCCCCAGAGACAGGGTCCCGTTCCGAAGCGTGAACCAGGTGGTCTCGTGTCGGAGTCTGAGGTCACAGGGCAGGGTGACGGTGTCCCCGAGTCCGGCTCTCAGCACGGTTTCTCCAGAGACACTGCAGCCCCACGCACCAGCGCCTGCAGAGACGATATAAGGAAAAGGGAAAATGAGATTGTATTATCTCACACAATCGCAAGACCGACACGGCGCCTGACCTGAATTCAGACCGGACACCCTTCCGAATGAAGAGCTATTCAGCTTTACTGCCTGGGTAGGTATGATTGCCTCTCTTCGCACTGCTCCACTAATTACTAACCTTCTTCACTGCCAGAGGTGCCGACATTCAATAAAGACCTTCCAAAATTCAGCTTCGGAAGAGGGGAATTATCAATCCCGGAGTCAGTGAGCAAATACCTGTAAACTACCTGACCAGCCTAAAATATTTACATAAAACATCCATTGTTGATGTCAGAAAATTCATTACTATCCTGCGACGGAAAATCTAGTGCCTTTTCTCCACCTTTTCTGACATTTTTAATTAATCTACAGCATATCAAGTGGTTTATGTGCATTACAGACACAATTTTAATCGCATAAGCAGGAGATAAAGATGTTGATGTCTCTCACAGCAACTCTTTGTCACCACGGTGCATGACAAGATTTGGAAACTTCACAAAAAGGCTTTTTAGCTTTTCACTGGTCCCTGCCTAGGGCCTTGCAAGGCATTTACCACAGGTATAGAATTAAAGAATTCAGACAACAAAATCAGGTTTTGGTTTCAAGAAAATTCTCTTAACTGTGGGGCTGCATGATTTGAGTATTCAGATCAGTCTCATCTCATACTGTAAGTGATAAGAGCTCGTTAATGACCAAGTCTCGTTAATAATAATATGAGATCAATACCGTTATGAACACAAGAATGATCACAAAGGAGAGGAACCATTTGGTGCGTCTAGCCAGTTTAGTAGTTAAAAGCTAATTGATCTGACGATGTCATGCGTTCTCTGTGTCCAGAAGAGCCTCCTGTCCTGACTGGAGGAGCTCACCCAGCTGTGTCTGGAGAGAAGCCAGGGTATCGGCTTCAACCACAGGGCTGGGCAGCTTGTTCCCCACCCCCGCCACCCTCTGTATACAGAAGAGCCTCCTGTACCTCCAAGTTCAGTTCTTTACTCCTCAAAATAATTCAGTTCCTCGAATGCAGCTACCAAAGTACCACACGCCACTTGCCCAGAGCCATGGACCAGTCACAATCAGTACCAGAACAACAAAAAGCAACTTCCTTAATTTTTTTTTGTTTGTTCTGCCAGTAAAAGGAGGGGAACTTCAGCTGGGGAAGCTGTGAGCTTGAAGGGATCCCAGGTCAGGGTTTTCAAACAAATCGAACCAAAAAGAAAAGCCCCCAACCACTTCTGTCCCACTTCACAAGGCGAAAGCAAAATCTCTGTCTGGCAAAGCACAGCATTTCACATCTGGAAGATCACAACAGAAGCCGAAGCTATGGGTACTCACAGCTGAGGAAGAAGAGAGAGGCGTTTATGTAAAGCGTCGCCATTTCAGCCGCTGTCGAGCAGGGTGGGAAAAACGCGAACTGAAAGCTGGCAACGCTGCTGAGCTAAGAGAGCTGGGTTTTT